>NC_142928.1:136245394-136317894 GCF_046866305.1 Octopus bimaculoides
CAGCTATTTGGTGGGGACCATGTGGGCACCATGAAAAACTCAGGCCAGGTAGTGGAAAAGATCGTTTTCCTCCATATTTTAAAGAGGCCAAAGGTCTAGGGGTCTGAAAATACGCCATAAAGGTACCCTTTATGGCAAAAAACCCAGGGTAACCCTATAAACTGCCCTTTACCAGTAATAAATATTTATATTTACTTATATATATATATATATATATATTTATGTATATATATATATATATATATATATATATATATATATATATATATATATATATATATATATATGTATATACACACACACACACACACACATTGTATATATGTGTGTGTGTATGTGTCTGCATGTGTATATATGTATGTATATTTTATATTGGTCATCTTTGTAATGTAACTTCCTCTTCATGATGCACCTAACTGAATTTCATTTTGGGTTTTTTGGGTTTTTTTTAGGGAGGGCTTAATATATAAATTACTTGACAATCAATATTTTTTATCCTAACATATTAGACACCACCCAGCCCAACCATTAGTATTCAATCTATTTGGTTGGCCAAGATAGAGACTAAATTTAAGATTAACACATGAGCTCTATTTTAGTGTAACTCAATTCAAACAGGAAATTACTAAGTCAAGGCACAAAAATATTTTGATAATGCTTTGAATGATCGAGATAATCATGGCAATAGATATGTCAATGATAAAGAAGATAAATGCAGCTATAAATATGATGCTTGTGAAAACAATAATACTCTTAATAACTAACAGGAAACAACAACACTGACTATGAGGGAGCCTTTACATGGTTGCTCAACCTGTTAGGCTAGGAACAGCAGTCAAACCTCCTTCAAAATACACCTTACTAGCTTAAAGGGGAAAAGAAATCAGATATGATAATGGTGGTCTAGTTATCCCTAAAGAAATGTGGGATGATCCTAGTTGGGATGCTCTTTTTCATAGGTCTCAATATGAAGGTAAGCAATAACAACACTGACTACAAGTTACATAGGGACCCTTTATGTGATTTATATATATATATATATATATATATATATATAGAATAGAAAAGATATCTATGTCTACTAACCAGTATATACTGTAAATTTGATTATTTGAAGTCAGGCCATTACACTATAATTGGAACTGCTCTTAGAAATAGTTTAAGTAGACTTCCTGTATTTGATCATCCTGATTATCATAGAATAATTGAATCAGGAACCACATGTAATATTTCAAAACTATGGAATTGAAAGCTTGTATTGAAAACTTTTAAAGTGTGAGCAAGAGTTTGATTGCCATTAATCAGGGCAATGTCACAAAAATTAGCATACAGTAATATCCTAGTTAACACTTTTCCATTCAGCATGGATTTTCTGTAGCAAACTGTTTTCCAAGAGACTATGTCTTCAGCAAAGCCTATAGATACTCCATATTTCATATATTTTCTTACTTTTATTTAGATGCGTTAATTTATATATATTATTGTTTTATTATATTGAATATTTGTATGATAATGAGCTAAACAATAGATTGAGGTTATTAATAAATAAAAGTAGTTCATGCTATTGTTGTGTCAGAGGAGAACTAAATCATCTCTGAAATTGTCTTCTTGTTTGGACATTTCTCAAATTAACCCTCACAGATTAAACTTTTGTGCACTAACATGCAGATACTGAATAAATCTGTTAGAATTGGTTAAGCGTGTGTACTACGTATGAAATGTGGAGAATTCCAGAAAGTAATCCGCTATCAAAAATGTGTTAATTCATTTCCCATATCTCAAGTGCACACAAACAGCACTGTGTATACTCAGTTTTCACACAGTTCTCACACAGTAAGGGTTAAGAAATTGTTCTCTATTCATGTTTCCTCATTGATTCTTTTATCAGTTCTTCCTCATATCCTGTTTACTGTTCTTCATTCATATTATTTAATAGCTGCTCTCTTTCTTTCAAAATTGTCACATATAATCTGCTCACTGTTCACTATTCATGTTCTTTCTTCATATTTGTTGGCTTTCCCCTTTACACCAAAGGTATCTCACACATTCAGTTGTGTTGGCTCTTTCTAGTTGATAGTCTTGTCTTAAACATTCTCTTATAACCTTTGTTCTTTCCTCATCCTTTAACTGTATCATTTCATTCTTCCTGTTGATGTTTCAAGTCTTCAGTTTTATTCCATATTCTGAAATGAGAATAAACTTTGTTCCAACACTTAGTGCACTGAGTTCATATCTCACTGAGGTCAACTTTATCTTTCTTTCTTTTGAGGTAATAAACATGTATCAATCCAAGGAAGTAGATTGGCAGATGTCTTGCATTCTAAGTTCAAATCCTGCCATAGCATATTTGGGAAGTCAATCTAATTGGTCAACTGATTTACCACCGCCATTTGGCACCGTGGTTGCCTTTAGCAGAGTCCACTTTGTTGCAAGTATTCAGGCCAGGTTTCTGGTTTAAACATATCTTCTTCCTCTCTTTCACCCATCTTGACAACCAGGTTATGGGCATTATCATCATCAACTCATAGATATTACTATATCAAGTCCTAAGGCTCATAAGGCTGGTTACTCTGTTTCCGTTGTTTATGAGTAACTAAGATCACAACATTCCCTTCAAACAAGACACCAGTCCATCATAAGGTTATTCATTTACAACAATGGACTGGACCAACATGAAATGAAGTGTTTTGCTCAAGAACACAATATGCTCCCTGGGCTGGGAATTGAAACCATGATCTTGTGATTGTGAATGCAACATTCTAACCACCAGACCTTCATTGCCTCCCCTCTTGACTGAAGGATAAAGGAAATATTCTATAACATTAGACCCTATAACTTAATGTCACAATGTATAACATTACATTGTGTGATGTTATTTAAAGTTAAGGTCTTGGAGGATGTGAAAGTGAATAACTGAATTTTTCAGCCTTTTGATGATATTTATTACTTTCATTTGTGTTCGAATCACTGTTAAAAATAGCCTATCAAGCTTGTATCTCTATGCTATGTTATAATGACCTCGTATAGCACTGTATCTACAAAGCTATCCGAGGTATTAATATCCTTGGTATGAGGGAAGTTGTGAGGTAGCACAATATCAAGCAAGTTAAAAGCAATGAATGGAGAGATAGACAGAGGGGAATAAAGCAAAATTTGATTTTTAGAAATGAGTTACTGTTAGGTGGTAAAAATTTTTATAGAAACTTGTTGAGGAAATAGTTGGTATTAACAAGAACTAGTTACTACAAGAAGATATTTTTCCCCAGCATGGCCCAAAAATGTCTTGAGATACAGATATTAAAGCAGTTTGATCTTTTCATACTGGAATCACATTTGCTTCTTATTTAATATTTAATTTAAGATAGAGATTATCTTTTCTACATTATTCATTATATTGCCACATTATACTGTATATTGTTTCATTTCGTGTATTTCTATAATGTAAGTGTATTTTCATAAAATAATACAGAATAACAACACTATCATAAATATGCTGTTTTCTTATCAAAATGTGCATCATCATCATCATCATCATCGTTTAACGTCCGCTTTCCATGCTAGCATGGGTTGGACGATTTGACTGAGGACTGGTGAAACCGGATGGCAACACCAGGCTCCAGTCTGATTTGGCAGAGTTTCTACAGCTGGATGCCCTTCCTAACGCCAACCACTCAGAGAGTGTATATCCTATATAAATATGTGAAACCAAGGAAAATATATTAAGGGTTGACTTAAGAATATTAATGAAAGAGTATAGGGAACACTACATTACATTTAAGTAGTAGATTGGCAGAATCATTAAAGCATCAGACAAAATTCTTGCAACATTTAATTACAGCCTTTATGTTCTGAGTTCAGATCCCACAAAGGTCAGTTTTGCCCTTTTATCTTTCTACAGTTAATAAAATAAGTACCAATCAAGTTCTGAGGTCAATTTAATATTCCTGTAATGTATCACAGATGTAAATAGAATTTTAATAAATGGTATTATCTTAATAATTAAAAAGAAGTTTAAATGTCAAAAAATGATGGTGGGTACACCTTTTAGAAATAGGATTTTAAAATAAATAATGCAATCTAAGGAATATATATATATATATATATATATATATATATATATATATATATATATATATATATATATATCTGATGACTGCTAAATAAGGTACTTTTCTTTCACCTGTTCATTGTCCTGCTTGGTTCTAGACGTCGGCCCAGTATTGCCAGCATTGGTGTGTCATTGTAAGTACTGCATGTTCTTTCCCCTCTCAATATATAGAACTATTACTAACATCAACAACATATTAAATGATGTCATTAATAACATTCCCTTCTATTGGTGTTGTTTTTTATTTACCATCCTTTCAAATTAGTCTTGGACAAATATTTGTTAGAATTTTTTTTTTTTTTTTTGGTATCATTTTCATTTCTATTTTTTGTGTTAGTTATAGATCAGAATAAATTACTACAACCCCTAAAAAGACCCCATTTTTATTGGACTTTTATATCTAAAGAAAAAAACAACAACTTTAAATAACAGATATCTGAGATGAATTCTTTATTCTGCTATTGCTGCATTTAGTTAACCTCTGACTAGTCTAGACTCTCTCTCTCTCTCTCTGCACCAACTTTCATTTCTATCACCCTTGCCTTTCACCTGCATGTCATTCATTACAAAAATATATTCATAAACTCACCACCTCCTCTGTCTCATCTATATATATATTTACTCTTTCTTTTCTCATTTCATTTGTTTACATGTGCTTCTGCAGTCATATTTCAATGATTTGTCATTGATTTTTGTTCAATCATGTTTGTTGAGCTGTCTAAATTCTTTCATATCATTTTGCACACATTTATCTCCAAACTTTAAAATAAGCATCATTTTTTTTTTGTGTCTATCTCATTCAGTTTCTTTATTGTTATATAATTATAAATTGTGGAATATGTTCATATTACACACACACATGTATATATACATACAGTTTGTAATATATATATATATATATATATATATCATGTGTTCATGTGACCAACCAGGCTATCAGATGTTGTTACTCATCATTCCTCATAATGCATTGTTTTAGCCTTCAAATGATGCCACCCTGCTGGCTAGGTGAGCAGGCCAATATTCCTCCTTGTCATTTGAAGGTTAAAACAGTGCAAAAGTGCATTGTGACCAGCGATGTGTAACAACATCTAATAGCCTGATTGGTCACATGATCACGTGATATATTATATATATATATATATATATATATATTAATAAATTATAGGGTAGCAAAAAAAATTTTAGAAATTTTACTTACCACCAGTTTTTATTTTTCATTTCCTTTCGAAATTATCCCTAATTTTTGTGGTATGTAGTCTTTTGCTGCTATTTCTAGCGAGTAGATGTCCTATTATAGGCATCTCTGCATTTTAAATGAATATATATATATATATATATATATATATATATATATATATATATATATATATATATATATATATATAGTGTATATGCATGTGTTGTATGCGAATTAGTGATGGACATAGTTTAAAAAGTATCAATTTAATTGATAAATATATTGAAAAAATTGATGGTTTGTATGCATATATTTTGCATTTGTGATAGATATTTTTGTCATCAGAGAATCCCATATTTACATTTTACCCAACTAAAAAAAAGCATTACACCCAGAGATTTTGGTTTCAGAAGTTGCTTTTAAAAATACACATATATTTTTTTTTTATTTATTTTTTTAAGATTTACACTTTTCAGCAAATATAAAAAAATTCTAGAAAGTTCTTTTTTTCTTCAAGCATTCTACAGTATTTTAGAATGTTTGAGAATCTAGTTTGTTTTGAGATTTTTTTCTTTTCCTGTTTTTAATATAAAAGAGAAATGCGTGTTAATTAATAATTCAATAATTTCTCTCCGTCAAATGTAGCAGGAGAACAAGTAGTCTAAACTAATTACTATTACTCTCCAAAAAAAAGAAAGTGAAAATTCAAAATCACTACTCTAATCTACAGCAGAGGCGGGAAGCCATCTTAGTACCAGGCACAAATGACAAATGCTTCAAAACCTCTTGGAAATGGGGCAGACATATGTACTGAGAAAACTAATTAATCTTTCAAGCAAAAATTAACACTGGAAATGCTTTATCCCACACAGAAACTGTAGGAGCTATTCAAAGGTTTTTCAAACTCTTCTAAATCTATAGCAGTGTTGGAAACCATTCTGTGTCATCAGTAGGTATCTCAGTGTCACAAGCATTTTGCCCCTTCGCCTCTATACTTTGCCTGAGTGAGACAGTGAAGACTGAATTAGTCTACATTTGTGGAAGGGTTCCATTTTAATTGTATCAAATCATAATAAGTATGCAACTGAAATTTAATTACTGTTTTGGCCTTAAAGGTTAAATCAATATTTTTCTTTCTTTTATTGAGTTTTAGAGACTTACATCGGTAGACAGTTTTAAATTTGCACGAATGAAGGTTTCCCCCACCCCTGTTCTACAGAAACAGAATTTCTTTAACACTAGAATTTCTTCAACACTTTAAACTATTTATTCAGAATAAAGAAGAACATGCCCAGACATAATAAAGAGAATTTTTAGATTATGAACTAGTGAGTGAGTCTCTAAGCAATCACTCAAACTGCTAAAATTAGCAGATAAATCTTCCTCAAATCATTATCCTACTGTCTTAAAATAAGAAAGACAGGTACACTGCATACTTGCATAGGGATCACTCTCTGGCATGAATGACTTGGTGGTATGTACCATGTTTTCACTTATTGTTTTAAGTGCTTGTGTAGTCACAAATAGATAAAAACATTCTGTTGGTCCTCCCAGCTTCGATTCAATGTAATTGAGGATGTGACAGCTAGAGGGAAAGAGGGTTGCACCAGCATTCAGCTTATACTCAATTTTCAGCTGAGTTGACTGTAAAGTTGTGAAATAAAGTACCTTGCTCAAAGACACAGGAATCAAACCCACAAGTTCAACATCTTAACCACTAGGTCATGTGCTTTCACATTAGGCACTCTACATCTTTCAGGAGGATTTTGTTTTTGCAGATAAGATATGTTCTGTCTATAAAATAAAAAACAAAAAATGATACAGGATGGACATGGCCAAATTAGCTTAGGCCATGGGTCTGCTTGATTAGAACTAGGTAGGAGTTTAACAACAACAATTAAAACACTAGTTGTTTGCCAAGGATTAAAGGAATTGGGTTAGAAGATTGTGATGAGTAATTACCAAATCATTGAAGATCTTTAAAACTCAATGTGTATGTCCCACCAGTTGATACTTCATTAATTAGAGACTGATAAAGGGACAGTGATATTTAATGAAGACAGTGCTTTTGCAATATATTGAAGGCAGGAAAGAGGTACATTGATAAAAGCAACACCATTTTAGTGATATTCATGAGGGAACATTTTAAAAGACAATACAAAGATATCACTAGTATAGAAATGTCATTAAGAAGATGTTTTCCTTGCAGTGTAGAAACAATCAGCATTTAGAACCTTTATGATTAAGTTTAGTTTTAAAAATTGATTGATTATTGATTCTTTTTTATCATTATCATCATCATCACCATCAACATCACCACCAGTACCACCACCATTGTCATGCATGGGTTGGAGGTTGTCTTCTCCAGCATGGTGTTTCCTCAGTTGTCATAATCACTCTCATCGTCCCATTTGAAGAGGCTCAACAACTTTAAGCTTTCACCACCATTTCTTCCTCAGCCTTTAACAACTGCCTATCCCAGTTAGTATAAGTCTCTATGGCTTGTGTATTCACTTGATTGGTAAGTGTCCTTGTTGGTTTTCTAAATTTAGTGTTGTCATATAGTTAGGTCATTTGTGTCACAGAACTCCAACAGCCTTGAACCCTCTCCTACTCATTCCTTGTTCCATATCCTTAACTTCCATGTACTCTAGTGTTGCCCAGTATGTCCTTTAAAATCAGCAGCCTCTAAGAAGTTCTCATAGAAATGGGCCTTTTGCTCATGATATTAATGAAATTTATTATTTGTCAGTCCTGATGTTATTTTATTGCCCATGATTAATCTAAGCTTAATTATGCTGCCACATACTCGGTTACTGCATTTATTTCATCTATCCATTTCTCTGTCAATAACATACCTAATCCACCCACCCAAAGGGATTTAGATTTATGTTCCTTGCTTATGAAGCAACTGGCTAAAGCTTCTCCTCTACTGCCTTCTAACCTCATGCACATATCCACTCTCCCCACTCCGATACCTTAACAATATCTCTATACCTACCTTTCATCATAACACTGATGATGGCAGCTCTGAAGTTTTGTATCTGACAGGAAGAGATGAGGCTTTCCACTACTGGTTGGATTGTTGTTTCATGTGTATGTTCTGCCTCTTAAAAAAAATGGGGGTGTTTATGTTCTTTTTGCTCCAAGCTCTTCCATTGCTAGGAATTCAGTCACTCCAAACCAACCACCAGCACCCCTATGGCTCTTCAACCAGTCATATAAACTCAAACCCACCAGTCTTCTGTGATCATCTTTCCTACTTCTCTACTTCCATCCATTTCTTTTGTAATATTTCTATATATTAAGGCAGTGAGCTGGTAGAAACAGTAGCATGTCGGGTGAAATGCTTAGCAGTATTTCGTCTGTCTTTACATTCTGAGTTCAAATTCCACCAAGGTCAACTTTGCTTTTATCTTTTATCCTTTCAGGGTCGATAAATTAAGTACCAGTTGCATACTGGGGTCAATCTAATCAACTGGCCCTTGTGCCTAGATTAGAAAAGAATATTTCTATATAATTTTCAGTATTCCTAGTTTTTACTTTGATTCCTGCTTTTCATATCATTAAATGTTTTTAGATTAGAAAGTATAATCTGTGATCTCTATGTTCATAAATATATTCAACATATGAACAAATAATATACATGCAAATCAGCAATGGTTGGTTTCAATATATTCATCCACCCATTAATGCCTTTTCCTCATTTTTAAAGTGATCCCCCCACACACACACACTTCTCCCTCTAAAAGACTGTATATCATTTCCTTTGCACACTTTCATCTGTAATGTTTTTTTCATTTCATGTTTTCATATCATTTAATGATTTTGAGGTTTTTCTATTAATTATTAATACATGCACTCTCTCACATACATATATATGGATATACACACCTACACATGCATATATATATATATATATGTGTGTGTGTGTGTGTAAATGGAACAAAAACACAATAGATGGCATTAAAACGTTTGGACAGATAGACGACATAAAAGCAGACAAGAGAAACAATAATTAGAAGGACAGGCAGAAAAGACGAGTCATTCTTGGCTTTCTTTCTTCAGTCAAGTACCAGAAGTCACGACCATTTCGGACAGTTACACTTGGGATGGTTCAATCTGGTTGTCCCCAAAAAAGTCTAAGCTAAGAGCATTAGACCCCTTTGTAAGAAAGCTAGCGAATGTACGCAGCAGTACATCCATGTGTGTGAGTATATAGTACACCAAAATAATGCAATGGTACCCCTTAAGTAAGTTGGGGTTTTGTTAAATCAATTTATTCAGTTCCACACACTATGTAAAAGGTTAGAAGTCGTTTCTCCTTTACAGTTCATCTTTACACTTTAATGTTTATAAAGTACAGACAACTGTGTTTGTTAAAATAAACTAAGTTAAAATGGGATCCTTTTTAAGCATTACATTAATTTAACAGTAACCTTTTCTGTCTTTTAATAAATCTTAAAAGATCTTTTATTATACTCTTAATAATATTTATCAATTTTTTTTTTAAAATCAGTTTAACCAAACAAAAACCTAAAATCAAGTTTAGCTTACATTACACTATAAGATAAGTACTGTCAATATATGTTTTCATTATCTAGAATATTTATACCTAATATATAGATACCTATTGAAGGATATTTGGTTCATTGTCAGCTGATAAATTGTAACGTTGATTATAAATATGATCGTTAGTTCATAATTAATTTTTAGATGAGATATTTTATGATTAATTAGAGAAACATGAAAATATGTGACAGTTGATTTTTGACGGTTATGTCATCTAGTAGATGATATTTTGATAAATGCCTGACATTTCTCTCTTGCATATAACCACAGACTTTGATCATGGTTCACATATGTGTCTATAAAGTATTTAATGCAAAAAGTGTTTTATGTGTTACAACATTTAGAAACTGTCAACCTTCTTTCAGATTTTATCTTCCCTGAGGCCAAGGTTGGAAGAATTTGTTTTTTTTGTTTTTTCTTCTCTTCTATTTCATTCTCATTTTCATTCTCAGAATGATTTCTCACTGTTTCAGTTTGTCAATGTTTGGAATTTTCAAGTGTATGTGTTTTTTTTTCTTTTTGTTTTTTTTTAAATTTTATTTTGATATTTTGTATTTATTTTATTTTATTTTATTTTTTTACTTTTGTACATCAAAATAATCTTGACACTGTTACTACAATGTGTTGCGTGATATGTAATAATTTAACCATTGTTATTTTAGAACTAAGAAATAATTCTTTTTTTATTATCTTATTACTTTAACAATGTTTCTTCAATCTAGGAAAGATACACTGTAGTAGAACATTCATACTGAATTAATTTTAATAATTGTTCTAATATTAATTGATGGTAAATCATTTACTTTGGTGTAAACTCAGTTTAGTACTTAGATTGCTTTTCTTAATTTTTTTTCAGAAAAAAATATATATATGCATAAGCACAGGAGTGGGTGTGTGGTAAGTAGCTTGCTTACCAACCACATTGTTCCAGGTTCAGTCCCACTGCATGACATCTTGGTCAAGTGTCTTCTACTATAGCCTCAAGCTGACTATAGCCTTGTGAGTGGATTTGGTAGACAGAAACTGAAGCCCATCGTACCTCTGTACCTGGCTTTCGTTGACATGGAGAAAGCCTTTGACAGGGTCCCCCGATCCCTTATCTGGTGGTCAATGAGGAAACTTGGGATAGAAGAATGGTTAGTGAGAGCTGTGCGAGCCATGTACAGAGATGCTGCCAGTAAGGTGAGGGTTGGAAATGAGTACAGCAATGAATTCCGGGTAGAGGTAGGGGTCTACCAAGGTTCCGTCCTCAGCCCCCTCTTATTTATCATAGTCCTCCAGGCAATCACAGAGGAGTTCAAGACAGGTTGCCCCTGGGAGCTCCTCTATGCTGATGACCTTGCCCTAATTGCGGAGTCACTATCAGAACTAGAGGAGAAGTTTCAGGTGTGGAAGCAAGGTCTAGAATTGAAGGGCCTTAGAGTCAACCTAGCTAAAACCAAAATCCTAATAAGTAGGAAGGTAGATAAAACACAAACTCCTTCAGGTAGATGGCCCTGCTCAGTATGTAGAAAAGGAGTAGGTAGTAACTCTATAAGATGTACCCGGTGCAAGCTATGGACACATAAGAGGTGCAGCAACATCAAAGGCAGGTTAACTAGCAAGTTAGTTTTTGTTTGTGGCAGATGTTCAGGTGCAATAAAGACTGTAAACAAACAGGAAACAACTTCTATCTCATTCCAGGGTGAAAAACTAGAGGTAGTCGATAGCTTCCGCTATCTGGGCGACCAAGTTAGTAGTGGGGGTGGGTGCGCTGAAAGTGTAGCTGCTAGAATAAGAATAGCCTGGGCAAAGTTTAGAGAGCTCTTACCCCTGCTGGCGACAAAGGGACTCTCACTCAGAGTAAAAGGCAGACTGTATGACGCATGCGTACGAACAACCATGCTACATGGCAGTGAAACATGGCCTGTAACTGCTGAGGACATACGTAAGCTCGCAAGGAATGAAGCCAGTATGCTCCGTTGGATGTGTAATGTCAATGTGAATACCCGTCAGAGTGTAAGTATCTTGAGAGAAAAGCTGAACATTAGAAGCATCAGTTGTGGCGTGCAAGAGAGACGATTGCGCTGGTATGGACATGTGGTGAGAATGGATGAGGATAGCTGCGTGAAAAAGTGCCACACCCTAACAGTTGAGGGAACCCGTGGAAGAGGTAGGCCCAGGAAGACCTGGGCTGAGGTGGTGAGGCAAGACCTTCGTACATTGGGCCTCACCGAGGCGATGACTACTGACCGAGACCTTTGGAAATGTGCTGTGCGTGAGAAGACCCGGCAAGCCAAGTAAGATCATTGCCAGTGCCCCTGGACTGGTTCTTGTGCGGGTGGCACATGAGATGCACCATTTTGAGCGTGGCCGTTGCCAGTACCGCCTGACTGGCTCCCGTAGGATTTTCAAGCGAGATCGTTGCCAGTGCCCCTGGACTGGCTTGTGCGGGTGGCACATAAAAGACACCATTTCGAGCGTGGCCGTTTTCGTGCGGGTGACACGTAAAAGCACCCACTACACTCTCTGAGTGGTTGGCGTTAGGAAGGGCATCCAGCTGTAGAAACTCTGCCAAATCAGACTGGAGCCTGGTGTTGCCATCCGGTTTCACCAGTCCTCAGTCAAATCGTCCAACCCATGCTAGCATGGAAAGCAGACGTTAAACGATGATGATGATGATATATATGTTTGTGTGCTTGTGTTTGTCCCCCAACATCGCTTGATAACCGATGCTGGTGTGTTTATGTCTCCATAACATAGCGGTTCAGCAAAAGAGTCCAATAGAATAAATACTAGGCTTACAAAGAATAAGTCCTAGGGTCAATTTGCTCAGCTAAAGGTGGTGCTCCAGCATGGCCACAATCAAATGACTGAAACAAGTAAAAGAATATATATATAGGATACGAGGTAGTTTAGTACACTGGTGCTCTAAACGAGTAGGTACACTGAGAAAGTGCTATGATTGGTCATCTGTTAGAAACCCTTTTCTAAAGCAGTTATCCTTACACTGACTACTAAGATCACATTATATCTTTTTACTGACAGAATTATTTTCAGATATTTCCAATTATCATTATTCATCATATATTCTATCTAAAGTTTAACCATATCCATTCTAGTACGTTAGACCTTGAGGTTTGAATATAGATGTATTATTGTATGGGTTATGACTTTCACTCATTGCTCCTTCCCTGACTAAACAAGAAAGGATTTTCATCATTGCTCCATGCAATTACTTCATTAGATCTTAATGACTTTCAATTAAGAACACACACAAGTGAAGAAAATTGTTTTTCTTTTACATTTATTATTATTTTTTTCTAATCTGAATTTTCCTCTTTCAAGGTAAAATAAAGCTGAAGTTTTATATCTCCTAACTGCCATTAAAAGCTTTCCTTTTTGTTTTTTTCTATATTTTTGCAAGATATTGAAACATAAATATTCGATGTTGATATTTATTAATCTTACCTTAATATTTCTATTTTCCTAATTGCCATTCTTTACTTTTCAGATAAAGAAACATGTGTGTTTACTTAAAAATTTTCTTTTATTATATTTATGATTGTAATTTCTTTTTAAAATAGATAAAAAAAAAAAAACTAAATTCTTTGTGAAGTAAGTATCTACCAACGCAAATTACTCTGCCTCAGTGTATGCATATATATATATATATATATATATATATATATATATATATATATATGTATATATATATATATATATATATGTATATATATATATATATATATATATGTATATATATATATATATATGTATATATATATATATATATATATGTATATATATATATATGTATATATATATATATATATATATATATATATATATATATATATATATATATATATATATATATATATATGTGTGTGTGTAACATTTTACTTTACAGATCTAAAAGAGATGTTTTTGGTTCTTTTAGTTTTAAGGACTCATCATGTTGCCTATGCAAAATCTACTGTCATGTGTGCATCCATCTTTTTAAATGCATCGTTTAGCTTGAAATACAAGTTTAGTTAAAGTAGTATAATTAGAACCAAGTAGTGTATTTTGTTTATCAGAATCCTCATCATCTTATACCCTTTCCATTATATTTGTTGTTCCATCTTATCTTATCCATAACACATCTTTCTCTCATTAGTTTCTCTTAAATCAGTCTACTTTATGATACTTGTATATTTAGTTCACCACACAATTTCATCATCAAAATCTCTGTATTGCATGTCTTTTCTTAAAAATAATTTCTCATGTTTTTAATTACTATTGATCTTATCAATTTATCTTCTAAACTCAGACTGTTTCTTGATAGCAGAATTTTTTAATGTTTTTTTTTTGTCTCTGTTTCTTTGTTGTTGTTGTTTTTTTTGTTTTGTTTTTTTAACACCAGTTGTCTAACAAATGTTTTTACAATAATTCTTTAGATCTTCAGGTTATGTTTACTTGCGGTCTGCAAAATAGCTAACCACATGACAAAAACTGTCTCTTAACTGATGGCTATCAAACACACTAATAAAGATAATATTAAATTTGCTAAGTATTTTTATTTCATAGAATAACACTATATAATAATAACACTATCCTAATAATAAAATACATGGTATACAGGAGTATTGTCAATTAGTATTCAGACACAATTTGATATGGTCAAATCATGATCCGATCTGAAGTTATGGCCTCAGAGAACTCTAACTTCAGAAGTTAATTAGATTTTGCTCTTAACTCTGCTAACAAACCATTCCATTACTTTGTGGAATTTTTTTTTTCAGGATTTAGCTACTATAGAAGTCATATATCTTAATAACTGCACTCTATTTCCTTCTCTCTATATATGTATGTGTATACATATACATATATGTATGTGTATGTATATAATACATACACACACACACACACACTCTCTCTCCTATATATATATATATATATATATATATATACAGATAGAGAGAGAAATAGATCAATGGATGGACACACATAATTACTATCAGATAACTTACAAAGCCAGGCAGATAATCCACTGGAGCAGTTAGTGTGGCTTCGCCTAGAAAAAAATGAGAAAAACAAAGTTTAATCATTAGGAAAAAAAAAACAATCTGAGACCTAATGTTTTGTAGTTATTCCCAAGTTTATTACTGATGTTAATGAAGTGAAATACCTTCAACTAGGAATTGGTTTCCTGGGAGAATAAGGAAGACAAAGCTACAGAAAGATTGATTTACACATGGAAGAAGGAAAAACTAGTAGTACTAATAGTAGTAGTATTTCATTTATTCATTCTTTTTACTTCCATTTTTCCATGCTGGCATGGGTTGGACAGGTACTTACTTAAGGTAGTATTTTTGGGCCAGATGCTCTTATCTATTTAACAAGGGTCCTTTTTTTATATTGTAAAACACAAAGCTTCAAAATAGCTGAGCTACAGGATATATTGTTCATTGGGAATTTAAATATGATATCACTGGCTTTTACTCAGACATGTGAAGAAACTAAAGTGAATACACTCATACGCACAAACATGTGTGTGCACTTACATATACATGTATGTTTGATGCAGTTTCTATCAGCTAATTGCACCCACAAGTTACTGGTTATCTCTGATCTGTAGTAGTTGCTTGTCCTATGTACAACACTGTTGGATTGAACTTGAGACTACATGGTTGTGAAGCAAGCATCTTAACTATTCAGCCATGCCTGTGCCTAACAACAATAATAGTTATTTGAAATTTTGGCACAGGATCAGCAATTTTGAGGGGAGAGGCGAGTCAATTGCATTGACCCCAATACTTGACTGGTACTTATTTTGTTGATTCTGAAAGGATGAAAGACAAAATTAACCTTGGCTGTATTTGAACTCAGAATGTGATGACTCGGAACAAATACTGTGAAGCACTTTTCCAACACTCTAATGTTTCTGCCAGTTCACCATCTTAACAACAACAACAACAATAATAATAATCTTTTCTACTACAGGCACAAGACCTGAAATTTTGAGGGGAGAGGTTAAGTCAGTTACACCGACCCCAGTACTCAACTGGTACTTAATTTATCAACACCAAAAGGATGAAAGGCAAAATTAACCTCGGTGGAATTTGAACTCAGTACGTAGCAATGGGAGAAATACAGCTAAGCATTTTGACCAGCATGCTAATGATTCTGCCAGCTCACTGCCTTAGCAACAACAACAACAATAATAATAATGTTAATAATGATAATTCTTTCAATATAGGCACATGGTCTGAAACTTTGTGGGAGGCAGTGCTTCACTGATACTTATTTTATTGACCCTGAGTAGATAAAGGACAAAGTCAACCTAGGTAGAATCTGAACATAACCACTTGGAACCTTAATAATAATACGAGCACTCAGAGAGTGCAAACCTCTGCCAAGGCAACACCAACGTCCTCAGTGGTTAGCCAGAGATGATTTTTAAGATGTGAATATCTGAAATAAACTCAACTGCTCTCACAAATGAGAAAACTAAAAATGAATCCAACTACTCTCAAAAATTAAATAAAAAAGATGGTAAAATAATCCAGAATCCTTGTCTGGTACTGGATCAATCTCAAAATCTAATCAATTCATGCCAGTCACGAGGCCAAACATCCCTGAAAGTTTCATTCAAATTCATCCAGTAGTTCTTGAGATATCTTGTCCATGGACAAACAAACAAACACAATTGAAAACAATACCTCCCCCTTCACTAAGGCAGAGGTAACAATGTTGTCATCATCAGCTGTTATTTTTTTCTCTCATTCCTCAGCATTGCCATTAACCTCAAAAGAAAAATAACATTGTAACACTGAATATAACTAATTTTCTAGTTATATAACATCTCTGTAGAAATAATTTAGTAAAACAGAAAACATCTATTTTGTTGAATTACCTTTTTGTTTTTTATTATACCAAAGTGCGCAGAACGTTCATAAAACACCATGAATGATTGCTTTTTACATAAGTAGCAAGTATGCGATTTTTGTGAGAGAAAAGAAATGGGGCATATTTTGCCTTTCCAGCATTAACAGTACATTTTAGGAGCTATATGAAAATATTTTATATTTGCTAAGTAACAATCACTTCATAAGTTATCAATCTATCAACAACAAAACCTCCCTGAAAAATATCAGCAATAATAATAATAATAACAATATCAATAATAACAAGAGCACTCAGAGAGCACAAACCTTCGCTAAGCAACACCAACATCCTCTCAACAATTAGCCAGAGATGATTTTTAAAATGAGAATATCTGAAATAAACTCAACTGCTCTCACAAATGAGAATATTAAAAATGAACCCGACAGCTCTCAAAAATTAAGTAAAAAGAAAACAGAAAAATAATCCAGAATCCTTGTTCGGTGCTGGATTGATCCCAAAATCTAATCAGTTCGTGCCAGTCACGAGGTCAAACATCCCAGAAAGTTTCATCTGAATCCATCCAGTGGTTCTTGAGATATCTTGTCCACGGACAAACAAACAAACATAATTGAAAACAATACCACTGCCTTCGTTAATGCAGAGGTAATAATAATGATGATAATGATAATGATAATAATTAATAATAATAATGATAGGCTGGGGATAAAATGCAGTTTCAGTAGCAGCTATAACATCCATTTTGTGTCATTGAAGCATATTTTTTTTTTCATTATTTGGCTAAAGTTGAAATAAAATCACTATGAACTGGAGGCTGCAAGTCTGGGAAGACAGAATCTTGTGATGTGTTAATGCCATGATAGACTTAATTCCTTCATAGCAGTTCAAACTGATATGAGGTGTAGGTAGCACCTTGTGTAAAAAGACAATTTCTCTCTTACTTAAATTCACATAAATTGTCAAGATCCTATGATATCAACCCTGGCGAAATCCTTAGGAAACATTGTATTGGATTGAAACTCATTAAAATTAAACATTTAGATATACAAAACTATGCCTGTTGAGTACTGACCTTGCTAACCTTAACCAAATTTTGAGGTGCAAAAGTTAAGAGCATCACCTTTCTTCACAACTAAAATATAATAAAAAGTCTGTGCTAATGCACACAACAGTTATACTAGCAGTATTAGTAGTAGAAGTAGTTGTAAAAGTACAGATACAGTTGTACTGGCAACTATAATACCATAACATTAATTTGCAAAAAAAAAAGAAGAAAAATATCCTTTTTCTCTATCTCTATGCTCATCAGTGGAACTGGTAAAAGTGAACAATTTTGTCAATCTAGTAGACATTTACATACACACACACACATACACATATATATACACAGTCATCCACGTGTGTCTATGTATATATATATATATATATATATATATATATATATACAAACATACTTACACACATATATACATACATACATACATACATACAATAATAAGGATTCTTGAGAGAATTGGGTACTTAAATAATATGCACCAGGTAGGGTTGGATTAACCTGTGGTTACTACCCATGGTCGATTAAATATCCAGTAGAATGTTCAGGTTGTGCACACAGAGAAAACCACCCCTACGAGTATTTAACACCTAGGGGCTGGTCCAAAGCACACGTTGCATTGATCATACATTGTTTGGTATACCCTAGGGTGTCCGACGTGTCATGAATCTCTATGTTGTATTGTAAGCAAATGAATAATAATAGACGATGAATAAAGGTCAGTATCCATCATCTGTTATTATTCATTTGTTTATATATATATATATATATATATGTGTGTGTGTGTGTGTGTGTGTGTGTACATGCATAAGCTCACTTATTTTATTCTCATTCCTAATGATATTTTACAAAATGTTAGCATGTTTTTTTGTTGTTTTTTTTCCTTGAAAGTTGTCTTGGTATTAAAACATCCACTTAATTACAGTTGGAATCCAGAAGTATGGCCTCTGTGATCCTGTGAACATATAAATATGTTTACATGTATATATGTGTGTGTGTGTTTCTATGTATATATATATATGTGAGTGTTTGTATATAAACATATATATATATATATATAATACAAACATATATGTTTATATTCAGAAATGTTACATTGTCTTTGCATGCTAAACATTGAATTGCATGTTATTTTTAGTCTTAATTTTGATGTAGCAGAATGAATAGGTCTTGAATTGGAAAATATAGTAGATTCACTAACATCATTTTCAATTATATACCTTAAATACATGTGTGTGTATGCATACATATGTGTATGTGTGTATGTTCGTATATATGTGTGTTTATACACATGTATTGATACATATATACATGCACACATATATACTACACACACACACACACACACAAACATACTCAAACCACAACTATGCAATCATATATACATGCATACACACACACACACACACATATCTATATAAATGTATTTTGTCTTATATTTTTCCCTTGTATTCTTTCAGACATGTTACTCGAGAAAGATCACTAATGAAAACCTTGTCATCAGCCAGTTTCACATCTGCTAGTTCTGTGACTAATTTAACTCGAGCTGGCCATCGTGGTAGTAATGCTGTACCAAATCTTCATGACCAGTCATCACACAATGTCCATACTCCTACAGGACTGTCAGACATGAGTGGCTCTAAGCTTCCAGAAACATCCGTTGGGGAATATACAAAATTAGAAATGGCCAAAGTCGATATTGATAATAATATGGTAAGAAATATTTCTCTTTATGTTTTTGTTATTGTTTAGCACCAGCGTTACCTTTGATCCAGCATATCTATGATCAAAAGTATTTCAGATATATATATCTTATGGGGGGGGAAGTCACTGACACCCCTGGCAGATTGGAGAATGGACTAGCCGAACTCTTATATAAAGAATAGAGGTCATTAATAGTCGAGAGAGAGCATTTTTGGTAGTCTCGTGAAGTATGGCATGTGAACACATTGATTAAACCTCCGCTACATAATTTATCTATACCAACCTGTGGCAGGATATAAAAGTGTGTGTGTTTCCTACATCATGGATTACATTGTCCCAATATATACACACACATCGTGGTGAGCTGGCAGAATTGTTAGCATGTCGGGCAAAATGCTTAGCAGCGTTTCATCTATCTTTACATTCTGGGTGTAAATGCTGCCGAGGTTGACTTTGCCTTTCACCATTACAAGGTCAATAAAATAAGTACTAGTTGAGCATTGTGGTCAGCTCACCGACTTAGCCCCTCTCTCAAAATTGCTGACCTTATGTCAAACTTTGAAACCAATTTGGTTACTGAGGAGATATATAGGCACAGGAGTGGCTGTGTGGTAAGTAGCTTGCTTACCAACCACATGATTCCAGGTTCAGTCCCACTGCGTGGCACCTTGGGCAAGTGTCTTCTACTATAGCCATGGGCCGACCAAAGCCTTGTGAGTGGATTTGGTAGACAGAAACTGAAAGAAGCCCATCATATATATGTGTGTCTGTGTTTGTCCCCCCAACATCGCTTGACAACCAATGGTGGTGTGTTTACGTCCCCGTAACTTAGCGGTTCGGCAAAAGAAACCGATAGAATAAGTTCTAGGCCTACAAAGAATATGTCCTGGGGTCGATTTGCTCGCCTAAAGGTGGTGCTCCAGCATGGCCGCAGTCAAATGACTGAAACAAGTAAAAGAGTATACACACACACACACACACACACACACACACACACACACACATGCATGTGTGTACAAATGTATGTATGTATCGTCATCATCATCATCATCATCATAATATCCATGTCTCTAATTGCATGGGTTGGACAGTTTATTGAAGAAAATTTTCTATGACCAGGTGTTCGTCCTGTTGCCAGTCCTCACCTGTTTCCCAGCAAGATAATATTTTCCCATGAACAGATATGTCTTTCACAGAATATTGGAAATAAATGACACTGGTTGTATGACAATAACACTCATCGACAACTATCACAATGTCATGACAAGGAAACACAAACACACACATTCTCGCACTCACACAGTTAAACACACACACACACACACACAAATACTATGGGTTTCTTTCAGTTTCCATTGACCAAATCCATTCACAAGGCTTTGGTCATTGAGGAGATATAGTAGAAGACACTTGCCTAAGGTGCCATGCAGTAGAACTGAACCTGAAATTATATAGTTTGATGCAAGCTTCTCAACCATGTCGCTATGTCTGTGTATGTTCATATATATATATATATTTATGTGTATTTCTTCTATCTTAATGAATAAAAATTCTTCTGATAGAATAAATGGGTTAATAGAAACCAATGTAGCAAAGAACACAAAATAACTGTGGTTAGCTCCTGTTTTTAAGGCAGGAACTCCTTGAAATTTTGGGTATTTGAGTATATTTAAGAATTTAAGGATTGGAGAAAACGCATGTTATAATTGCATACTTTATTCCTACATATGTTTCAAAGGATTACAACCTGTGTGATCCATAGGGATCTTTGATATTAAAATTGTAACCTTCTCATCAGGGAAAGCATGGGAATCATCTTAAACGTAAGACATTATGACCGATTATCATATATATATATATGTGTATATATATATATATATATATATATATATATATATATATATATGTATATATTCTTTATTTTTTTCTTTTACTCTTTTGCTTGTTTCAGTCATTTGACTGTGGCCATGCTGGAGCACCACCTTTAATTGAACAAATCAACCCCAGAACTTATTCTTTGTAAGCTTAGTACTTATTCTATCAGTCCATTTTGCCAAACCGCTAGGTTATGGGGATATAAACACACCAACATCCGTTGCCAAGCAATGGTGGGGGGACAAACACAGACACACGAATGCATACATACATACATACATACATACATATATGTGTATATATATATATATATATATATATATATATATATAGATAGATAGATAGATAGATATAAAATTCTTAATGTCTACTTTAACATGCTTACATGGGTCACATTAAAATGAGGAGTGCCTATGTGGTAAGAAGCTTGCTTCCCAACAATATGGTTTTGGGTTCAGTTCCACTGCATGGCACCTTGAGCAAGTGTCTTCTACTGTATCCTCAAGCCAACCAAAGCCTTGTGAGTGGATTTGGTAGACAGAAACTGAAAGAAGTTTGTCGTGTATATATACATATATATATATATATATATATATATATATATATATATATATATATATATATATATATCCATGTATGCATTTGTGTGTCTGTGTTTGTTGCCCCACCATCGCTTGACAACTGATGTTGGTATGTTTATGTCCCCGTAACTTAGTGATTCAGCAAAAGAGACTGATAGAATAAGTACTAGGCTTACCAAGAATAAGTCCTGGGGTTGATTTGTTTGACTAAAGGTGGTGCTCCAGCATGGCTGCAGTCAAATGACCAAAACAAGTAAAGGAATAAAAGAATATATATATACATATATATATATATATATATATATATTTACATAAACTACGGTTTAAGCAATAAATTACCTGCCTCTGGACGCCCTCTTCCCAAGATGGTACCCATACAGGTGACCCCCAGGAGTGCCTCCGGATTTAAACATCCCCTGGTTGCTTGGATGCTTCAGACTACCCCTGAAGGATCGAGGCAAACCTACCACTTACCTATATACATATATATATATATATATATATACTTTATAATGTTCCTCTTCACCCTTTCTGTACTTCACTTGTCATTACCTCTTTTTTGAGCCTCTTCTATTTCTTTCAACTTGCCCACCAATTTTATATTTACCATCAACCAGCTTCCACCATTCACTACATTTACCATACTCCACCTTTTGCCATCTGTCATACTCCTCTCAACTCTTGCACATTTGACCACTCACCATTCTAATCCTGTGTCTGTGTTCTCTATTGCACTCACTTTCTCATACTTTGAGAGTACACTCTGACCCCTCACCACCAACATCTTTGTCTCTCTTTCCAGCTACTCTCACCAACCCTTATATAATGTGTGGTAGCCTGATCTCCTCTATAACCAGACACCTCTTCCTCAACCTCTATCATACTTTAGCCTCTCACCACCTGGCATAAACCCACCTCCCTCTCTACTATACCCTTACTCAGTTGAGCAGGCTTTTCTGTCTCATTAACCCCTTGATGACCTCACTACTGCCAATGCCACAAAAAAAAAAACCCAGTATCCTCTGTAATATGGTTGGCATTAGGAGCAGTAGTAAAGATTGTTTGTCAACATAACGTGGCAGTCCTTGTTTAGGATGAATGTTGACAAACAATCTTTACTACAAAGTACTGTTGCTGAATATCTCATGTTGTGAGATTTAAAAACAGTAATTTTCTAATTAGGAAGAGTATCCAGCTCTTAGAAACCATAGAAACCATGCCCAAGCAAACATTGGTATTCAATGCAACCCTCAGTCCTCTGGCCTGTCAAAGCTAAAGGATGCAATTAGATGTGTTTGAGATGAGATGTTTGAGAGCTATGGTTGGTGTAACACAGATGGACAGGATGAGGAATGAGGTGGTGCAAAGGCAAGCGGGAATGAGAGAAAAACTAACAACCAAAATGGATAGAGGAATGTTGAGGTGGTTTGGCCACATGACTGAGAAGCAGATGGTAAGGAGGGGGATAAAGGCAGAAGTGGTAAGCAGCAGACCTCGGTTTGTGTGGATGGATGGAGTGAGGAAAGCTTTGGTGGTTAGAGGTATTGGAATGAGAGAGGCAAAAGAGTTTATAAATGATAGGAAAGCTTGGAGAGTGTTTGTGGACGGATGAGTGAATTTGATTTTGCTCAAAGGGGTACAAAACGAACATGATGTGGCAGGGGTAAACCAGCATATGCTTTTGGGCCCCGCTGCTGATATTGGGGGTTGTGTTCTATCCCTTGACCCAAGCATAGAATGGGACTTGTCTCTTTGAACTGGGAAATGAATGGAATGCCTGGTGTGTATCTTTTTGTGACTACCCCCTCCTAAAAAAATGGGGAATAGGCCTGGGTGTATATGATATGATATGACATTGATTCCAGTATTTGCTGATATTTCATTTTATTGACTCTAGCAGGCTGAAGGCAGAGTTAACATCAGCAAGATTTGAACTGAGAATATAAAGATCCAGAACAAATACTGCTAGGCATGTTTTCCGACACTCTAACAATTCTGCCAGCTCACTGCCTTTCATATATGATGAGTTTCCAAAAATAATAAGTTTGCTAATATTTTCAATACTGGGAACATGCTACATCACAGGTTTTTTGCCAGTAAGCTAAAATTAAGGCTTATTAACTCTAAGAAATATTGAAATAATCAAACCCACTTTTACATAACTTAACTGTGTATTTAGCAGTCCCCTTTTTATTTCAATTATCAATTAATTTCAATTCTCTTTTTCATTCATTTTTATCTATTTATTATGTACATCCATTGATGCAGGCATGGCTGTGTGATGAGAAATTTTGAGTTCAGTCCCACTGCATGGAACCTAGTGTTGACCAAATCCTTGTGAGTGGATTTTGCTTGACAGAATCTGAAAGAAGCCAACTGTATATGCAATTAATCACTGTATATAATTGGTTTCAAATTTTGGCACAAAGTGAGCAATTTGGGTGGCGGGAGGAGTAAATCGATTATGTCAACCCTGGTGCTCAATTGGTACTTGTTTTATCAACTCCAAAAGGACGAAAGGCAAAGTCAACCTTGGTAGAATTTGAACTCAGAGCGTAAAGATGGATGAAATGCTACTGAGCATTTTGCCCAGCATGCTAACAATTCTGCCAACTCACCACCTTATCACTGCATGCAATTAATATGTGTTTTTGGACATTATAAATAAAGGTTAATGTCTTTTGTTGACTATTACATAAGCATGTTACTTAAAAGTGAAAGAGGGGAGAGAGAGAGAACAGTATGTTAAGGCAGATGATGTGTAGCTTAAGTTGAATTTGCTAGTCTTTTTTATAGCTGTTAACCATCCTACTAAAATCTTTGACCAAACTTTTGGTGGAGAAACGTCTATTTCCTTTGAAGTTTTGCCATCTCCACCATAATAAGTCAGCCAGTACTGATCATTAACATATTTCATGACTTGAAAAACCTGAACGCTGTGGTTCAAATATTAGCGGAGACAAAGGTTCACAGTTACCTCCCCTGCTTGCTTCACTAAATACTATTGGCTACTACTTGGTGGCTACTTGGCTACTACTTGATATTTTGTCAGTTGACTGTATTGAACTCTAATATCATTATTTCTGATGTTGAAGACACTGGAAATCAGCAACCTTTTTTTCAATCTAACTTGTGTTTTCTTCACATTTTGGCCTTACAGGTTGCACATTTAAGATGTTTGTATTGAAGTTGGAAGCTTATCAAATTCATTTATTCAGCTTAGCAAAACATTTGATTAATTATAACAATGTTTATGTCTGTATTTTAGTAATAAAAAATTAAATAAAGATATATTAAGATATGTTTACATGCCAGATACAACAAAATATTGAAAAAAATTTACTAGATTCTCTTGTTCTCTGTTCCAGATTTGTTTTGGTGATTTTTGTTGTTTTTCTTCGTTTTCTATTTTTGTTTTGTTTTTGCTTCATGTAGTAAAACTTTTAATACACGTTTTGTATACTTACCTCCCTTGCTAACAGGCGTTCAGTTTAGAGTAATCTCCCTTGAGATTTTTCCGTTTCTTTTTGTATTATCGAAAATTCAATTCGTTATTTATGCTTACGACAACCCTGTCAAACAAACCACAGCTAATATAAGATCTTTGCCCCGTTCCAGTCGTGAACAGCCCATCAATTTCCTGTGTGGAACCCAAAACTACATCTAAAGTGTTCTTTTCTAAGACAACAGGATATGATTTGAGAAGATATAACTGTTATTTCTAGCAATTTTGAGCAACTACATTTAGATTCCCTTGGAGATTTGTTTTACATTGAGTACAAAAAGTGGGGATTATTAATTGAATTGTACATACTCTATCAACTGGGTATGAAGAATAAATAAAATACTCTTTTAGCCAGCTCTTCAAAATAATTATAATGATTTCTTTATTTGCCCAAGGGCAACTGAAAAAGAGATATTATGCAGACAGTTTACCAAAAAAATTGTTGTTAATGCAGAAATGATTATAGAACAACTGACATGGAGAATAATCCTTTCAGCTAAAGGCACAAGGCCTGAAATTTGTGGGGAGGGGCGCAGTCGATTACATCAACCCCAGTGTTTCACTGATATTTCATTTATCAACCCTGAAGGTTGAAAGCTAAAGTCAACCGTGGCAGAATTTGAACTCAGAATCTAGCAGCAGACGAAATACTGTTAAGCATTTCACCTGGTGTACTACCAATTCTGCCATGAATAATAACATGTAAAATTATAAGGACCAGTAATGGAGGCGTATGGCTTGGTGGTTAGAGTATTCAGCTCTCAATCATAAAGTCATGGTGCATTGTGTCCTTGAGCAAGACACTTAATTTCACATTACTCCAGTCCACTCAGCTAATAAAAATAAGTTGTACCTGTAGTTTAAAGGGCTGACCTTCTCACATTTGGTGTGTTATTCTGAATCTCCCTGAGGATTACGTTAAGTGTATGCATGTTTGCAGAGTGCTCAATAATTTCACTTGTATATTAATTTCCTGAGCAGGCTGTTCCATTGTTTGAATCGACTGGTACACTTGTAACCAACAGAGTACCAAAGTACCACCTAAAACCCATAGATCCAAGATTATCCCAACCACCAAGGGCAAAAGTCCTATCTATCTGTGTTCTCCAGTCTACTGGTGTAGACTGATTCACACTGGCCATTGTCGCCATTCTCACTCACCTTTCATCAAATTACTTGAAGAAGTCAATGAGGAAATAATTAAATTAATAATAATGATGATGATGATGATAATTATTTTTGTTTTAGATTGTTTCTAAAACAACAAAATAACTAAATAAAGTCATATAAATACAAATAAAGAGAAACAATTTGATGCAAAAGAGGAAGTAAGTGAGATATTTTATACAGACCTAAACGAGAAGGGGAAAACAAAATAATTTCAGAGTGAGATGGTTAAGGTACTTACAGCTCTACCTTAAGCTCAACCAGTCCTGCCTATATTTGAAATTGGTGAAGTTACCCAATTCAGCCCTATCATACTTACTACACTTGTATAGGTTTCATAGAATTCCTCTTAAGACATTATTTGCCTGGTATTCTTTTTATTTACTTGATAACATTATTTCAGTCTGCCTTCACATTTACCCAGCTTGGCTGAATGAAATGGAGGAAAAAAATTTAGAAAAATACAAAACAAAATTGAATGACGTGCAATGTATTTTCAGATCTTTTTCTGAATTCAAGAGTCAATTTGATTTATTTGTTAACATATTATATGATAATTGATTTGATTATATGATAGAATAATAATGTCCCATTTACTTATTTATTGTCTCTAGCAGTCTGGTAATGCGCACATTCCTTTGATATCTCCGGAGTTACAAAAGAGACGAGTTCAGGACATTTTAAAAAGGATACCAATAGGATCTGAAGCTACAACAGTGATGGTAGGATGTGTTGACTTCCTTCAAAAACCTGCAATGGCTTTTGTTCGACTTTCAGAAGGTCAAATCATTAAAAACTTTACTGAGGTTCCTTTACCTACTCGTTTTGTATCTGTGCTACTTGGTCCAGATAATGGAGAGATGGACTACCATGAAGTTGGCCGCTCACTGTCCACTCTTATGTCAAATCAGGTAAGGATTAACTTTTTATTAGAATTATAATTGTACGAAAGAAATTATATATGTCCATGTGTAAGTGTATGTGCCAAGCCTTCCCCACCTCTCATTTTCCTAACACCTATCCCTCCATAACTCTTCTAACTACAGCACAATTCAACTACTGTAATCATATGAGAAGAGAATCTGCATGTATTTCATCTTCTTTTGTGTTACCAGTTATCACTCCCTCTCTCTGAAATCCTTTCATTCTCAATATCATCCTTTCCTACTCTATTTTCCATTTATCACATCTTTCTCTGTTTCCTGTTATCTCTTCCTTTCTTCTGAGTTACATCTTAGGACTGCGATATCTCATCTTTAACACCCTCTCATATTTTCTATCATCCTCAACACCCTCTTATATCTGCTATCACTCTCAACACCCTCTTATATCTGCTATCACTCTCAACACCCTCTCATATCTGCTATCACTCTCAACACCTTATCATATTTGTCACCAATAGCCTTCCCCCTCACCTTTGTTCCCCACTCACTACAACCACCTCTAAGTACCTCTGACCTTCATCTATGTCTCTGTCTATCTCTCCCTCCACTCTCCCATCTCACTTACAATCTCCCTGTTTTCTGATCTATCCACTGGCATTAATATAATGCTGCTCTCTATCCTTCCTGTACCTCTTCTATCTCTTTCGCCTTACCACCCGCACTGTATTGGTTTGACACAGTGCAAACTTCAGGGCTGCATCAACCTCAAGTGTTGCTTTGACATAGTTTCTTTGACTGGATGTCCTTCCTAAAGCCATATTTTGAGGAGAGAAAAGCAGAATATCTTAATAAAAAAGAGCTAGTTTTGCACAGATATTTATTATCAATATTTTCTTGCACTGTCCTATCCAGTATGTATCTATTTTTAGATATTTGTATGGTTATTTGATATTTGTATGGTTATTTGATATTTGTATGGTCTGTCTGTGTTAATTTTTTATAGAAATTACTAGAAAAAAGTGAGGACTTATTTATATAAAAAAGTTAATTTGTTCTTTAGTGTATCATCAGTTATATCTTCTGCTTACTGCTAATACAATTTCTTCTTCATGTTCTAATCTTTACAAAGATTAAAAAAACATTTTTTGAAATAAAAATATTCTGCATAGTTTAAATATTTTATTTCTAAATAAAATCACAGTACCTCTAAATGTTCAGCTCCCCACATTAATATCTGTCTCCTTCAAAATGCCTCCCAAGGAGGTGCTGCAGCCAGGTTAAGAACCACTGCCCTAGATTGAAAAAAAATTTGTCTCTTGAGATGAACATATGGTGCTGTAGACCTTCTGATATCAAAGTTGATGGCATCAAGAATACATTCACTAAAAATGCCTATCTCACTCTCAGAGGGGTGACTATCCTGCATTTACGACTGTAAAGAAAGTTGGGACTGTAGTACTTAAAGTGATATAAGGGGTAGGGCAAGCAGTGCACATAATCTCTATCTTTAGGGGAGGTGGTTGGCTCTTTCATTTTAGCATTTATATTAGTGTATGTCAAAATGTTGGCTTCTTGTGTGTTTTAGCATTGGTTTTTGTATGAAGTCTTTTGTACATGAAGGTGTTTTGTTTCATATATGTTCTTTGTTGGCAAGAATGTGTGCATTAGGGGATTGTTTGAAGTATGTCATGTAATTGTTTGGAAAGGGTTAGAACATTGCTGAAATTTTACCTCTTTGATGATGTTTATCAAATTAGTCTTAAATATTCAAGATCCTTTATCTAGGAGGGCATTTTCATGATTTGAAATTGAATTTATCTGTAGATGTAGTGGCAGTAGGGTTTTCAGAGAAGTAGGTTTTCCAGCACATTGTTCATACTTTCTGTTTTCCCAATAAGTTGTGTTAAATCTTCTCAAATGGTATTTGGATGTCTTTCAATAAATATAGAAGTTGCTAAATCTTCATCTTCAACAGTTTATTCCTTATGTACATTATTTACATTTGATGGTTATTTGTCCTCATCTTGTTTGTTGTTAACACAATATTTCGGCTAATATACGCTCCAGCCTTCATCAGGTGTCTCGGGGAAATTTCGAACATGGGTTCTCATTCCTGAGGTATTTTTCGATGTTGTTATTGTTATTATTATTATTATTCAGGTCACTACCTGGAATCGAACTTGGAATCTTGGGGTTAGTGGCCCATACTCTTAACCACTGCACCATATGCCCACGGGCATATGGTGTAGTGGTTAAGAGTATGGGCTACTAACCCCAAGATTCCGAGTTCGATTCCCGGTAGTGACCTGAATAATAATAATAATAATAACATCGAAAAATACCTTAGGAATGAGAACCCAGGTTCGAAATTTCCCCAAGACATCTGATGAAGGCTGGAGGGTATACTAGCCGAAACGTTGTGTTAACAACAAACAAGATGAGGACAAATAACCATCAAATGTAAATAATGTACATAATTCCTCATCTCTTAAAAAAAAGTTTATTCTTTGTTTATGCGTAGTACTCAACAGAGATTGGAACTGTTACATAGATTATATGAATAAATGAAAGAGAGTAGCACTCAATACATGTAGGTGAGAATATCTGGATCTTCATTGTTTTCATTTCACTAATCATGTCTTCACGACTGTAACCTATGGATCAGAAAGTTATTTCCTTTCCAATGCCTGATGATTAATATCAGTACTTAATAATTCTAGAAAAATGATAACATTCTGTAAGTAATTATTGAAGATGTTTCAGGAAAGTAGGCGTAGGAGTGGCTGTGTGGTAAGTAGCTTGCTTACCAACCACATGGTCCCGGGTTCAGTCCCACTGCGTGGCATCTTGGGCAAGTGTCTTCTACTATAGCCTCGGGCCAACCAAAGCCTTGTGAGTGGATTTGGTAGACGGAAACTGAAAAGAAGCCCGTCGTATATATGTATATATATGTTTGTGTGTCTGTGTTTGTCTCTCCAATATCACTTGACAACCGATGCTGGTGTGTTTATGTCCCCGTAACTTAGCGGTTCGGCAAAAGGGACCGATAGAATAAGTACTAGGCTTCTAAAGAATAAGTCCTGGGGTCGATTTGCTCGACTAAAGGCAGTGCTCCAGCATGGCCACAGTCAAAAGACTGAAACAAGTAAAAGAGTAAAAGAGTATACATTTCTTCACTGAAATTTGTAAAAAAAAAATGGTCCCAGTGTTGTTCAGAAAGACTTAAAGATTGAGTATGAAACGGTCTCAGTCAGCAATAGCCTTACACAAATGTTACAGGAAATTGGCTTTGAAGAACTTGTTGCAGGTGATATTCAGGAGTTTTTCATTATGATGAGACACTCATCTATGAACACCTTAAAGTGTTAACAGAGCTGCAGGAACGCAATTCAGATAACAGAGAAGAGACTCCTCTATAGGTGGTTTTAACAACAAAGATCTTTTCTAAGGTTTGAGTGAAATAATTCGTGCTTTTTCAAAAACCTTCAGAAAATTATCCAAATTTTAAAAGAAGAATGAATGTTAAAAGATTTATAATAATGGCATTAACCCTTTTGATACCAACCCGGCTGAAACCACCTCTGGCTCTATAGTACAAATGTCTTGTTTTCATAAATTCTGAATGAAAATCTTCCACCTTAGTCACAATTTATGTTCCTAACACTAGCTTCATGATAACTAGGTTATTTTACTAAATTCTTTGTTATATTTAAAATTAATTGAAAGAAACACAGAGCATCTCAAAAGAAATACAGTAACAAAAGGGTTAAACTGTTTATTAGGAAGAATTAGATGTTTGTGAAACAGCAAAGCAGTCAACATTTGATACTATTTTTTTATAAAAACAAAAAGAAACTAATGCAATCAATATTATCATTTTTTTTTTTGGTCTTTGGGACATTTTTCTTGTGGCAAAAACTAAAGAAAGTTTATTCTTTTTTGATTGAATTAAAATAATTTTCTTCACAGGATTTGTGTGTGTGTGTTTTTTTTTTTTATTAAATTAAATGTAATTTTGTTGAAAGGATTTTTCTGAAAGTAGAAGCATTGTAGGCCTACAGAAATTAAGTGGATATTTCTTTCAATAATTAAGAGAGCTTTGTTTTACCTTCTTTGGTGTGTTTATCTTCTTACTTTATTTCCTTACATTTTCCCCCCTCTTCTCTGTCTTAATATCACTTCTTCTATGCTAGATAATGACTTTCACCATTATTTCTTTATTAATTTTTAGAACTTCCATGATGTAGCTTACCAAGCTGAAAGTAGGGAAGAATTTCTACATGCCATCAATGACTTCTTGACGGAATCTATAGTGTTGCCACCTGGTGACTGGGACCATAAAACTCTACTACCCATCATGGATATGGCTAGGAAACGAGCAAACTTACGATTGAGAAAAAAACAGAAGCAGATGGAAAAAGAGGGTACGTACAACTGCTGCAGTTTGGTTAAGGAGTCACGAGCCCGGTAAGTCTTCTGGAATAATTTGGTGACAACTTGGCTGTCTTTGTCTTGTTACCACTCCAATGAATTCTTACCAAAACTCTTGTAGCTTTTTTCTCAAACTGCTTGATTTTTTTTTTGTTTTTTTTTATTATTATTTTTTTTTTTTTACAACTTCTAGCAATATAAAAGCACTGAGATTTGCTGAAGCTTATTGCTGTTCTGCTGTGGTTTCTTAAAATTACTTTCTTGTTTATATATTTTTTTTAATTGCACTGAAGTTCATAATTTTCTTTCTCACTGTTATTTTTATAACTATAAGCCTTTTACTTCTCTACAGCCTATCATCTCAGGAATATAATTGCTACTGCCTTATTTTAAGCTAAGACACTTCTCTAAATTTTAAGAAAATTCTTAACAGAATTGACTTTATTTATCATCCATCTGTTGGTCAATAAAATAATAGTAACAGTATTCCATTAGGTCAGTTAAATCAACTATACCCCTTTCACTACAAACATTGGTCTTGAACCTAATCAAAATCCATACTAGCAGTTCTAAACCCCAATTTTTGCTATGGACCTTTTTTGAGGTAGGAGACCATTGAGTAGGCCAAGAACACAATAGTCCAATAATATCCATAATCTCAGTTGGCCATACTTGGGGATCCAACAGAAGAATGTAATGATGATTGCTTGTGACAGGGCCCTAGGGAGGAGGTGCCTGAGAAAATGGCTGGCTGGATGGATGGATGGTTGGACACCTTTTGAAGCAAAATCACTTCTTTGTGACCACTCCTTCATAGATGCTATTAGTTGGAAAATTTTAATATTTGCAGTGTCTATGAATTGCAACTGTATCATGTAAAAACAAAATACTTCTTAGTATCGAATGAAAATAATTATTTCTATGGAGATAAAATTGTGCATTAGCCAACAAAATTTTGTAAAGATATAAAGCAAAAAGGACCTCTAGAAATTAACTTTTTTTTTCATTGATTTTTAATGTCCACTTTTCCACACTTGCATGGAGTCAGGTGCAATTTGTTGAGTCTAATTTTCTATGCCATAATGTGCTTCCTGTCACCGACTCTCACCTGTTTCTAAGTAAGGTAATATATTTGAATGACCATCATGGAAGACTGGAAATGAAGAGCCACCGCTTGCATGACAATGACACTCATTTGCAATTGCTACACAGTGTCAAAATAAGAATACGGTAACAAACAATAATACACACATGCAAACATATACATGTATGTGTGTGTGTGTATATATATATATATATATATATATATATATATATATATATTAGGTTGTCAAGAAAGTTCTTGCGAGATTTTTAATTTTGGTTTTAAATGATGTATTTTCAAATTAATTTTCGTTAAATTACTTTGACTTTATATATCATTTTAAAGCCCGTTTTTTGCTCTATCCAATCGTGTTACTCTTTTTCTTTTTGAATAATTAGGCCATTTTTTGCGGAATGTTGAATACAACATGGACAAAAAGCAAATTCACACAATTTTCTTATTCCAGTTCAAGCTAGGCCGAAAAGCTGCTGAAACAGCTCGCAATATCAACAATGCATTTGGCCCAGGGACCACTAATGAATGTACAGCACAATGGTGGTTCAAGAAATTCCGTAGCGGTGACAAGAGTCTTGAAGTTAATAAGTGTAGTGGTCAGCCATCGGATGTTGACAACGATCAACTAAGAGCCTTAGTCAAAGCCAATCCATGCACAACTGTTTGAGAGCTTGCTTCTTAGATGTAACATATACGACAATTTCCAACCACTTAAAAGAGACTGGAAAAGCAAAAATACTTGAGAAATGGGTGCCGCACGAATTGAACAACAACCAAAATAAACGCCGTTTTGAAGTGTTGTCTTCCCTTCTTTTATGCAACAAGAACCCATTTCTCGACTAGATTGTGACTTGCGATATAAAGTGGATTCTTTATGACAACTGGCGATGCTCAGTTCAGTGGTTGGACACCGACAAAGCTCCACGGCACTTCCTGACGCCAAAGTTGCACCAAAAGAAGGTCATGGTGACTGTTGGTAGTCTGCAGCCGATTTCATCCATCACAGCTGTTCTGTTTGGATCCAGGTGAAACCATTACAGTGGAGAAGTACTGTCAGCAAATGGATGAAATGCATAAGAAACTCCGACAACAACAGCCAGCATTGGTCAATAGAAAAGGACCAATCCTTTGCCATGACAACACTCGGCTGCATGTTGCACAACTGACCCTGCAGCAGTTGAATGAATTGGGCTACGAAACTCTGCCTCATCCGCCATACTCACCAGACCTCTCGCCTACTGACTACCACTTTTTCAAGCATCTCGACAACTTCCTTCGTGAGAAATGCTTCAAAAACCAAGACGATGCCAAACACGCCTTCAGTGACTTCATTGCCACCAGAACGCAAGATTTTTATGTTACTGGCATAAATAAACTTGTTTTGCATTGGCAAACAGGTGTTGATTCTGATGGTGTTTATTTCGATTAACAAAATTTTGTTTGAGCCGAGATATGTGCATCTGAGTTTAAAGGTTAAAAACCACAAGAACTTTCTTGACAACCTAATATATATAGAGGCATAGGAGTGGCTGTGTGGATAGGCACAGGAGCGAATGTGTGGTAAGTAGCTTGCTTACCAACCGCATGGTTCCAGGTTCAGGCACTTTGTTCAAGTGTCTTCTACTATAGCCTCAAGCCGACCAAAGCCTTGTGAGTGGATTTAGTAGATGGAAATTGAAAGAAGCCTGTCATATATCTATATATTTGTGTCCCCCACCACCACCACCATTGCTTGACAACTGATGTTGGTGTGTTTACATCCCCGTAATTTAGCAGTTCAGGAAAAGAGACCGATAGAATAAATACTAGGCTTATAAAGAATAAATCCTGGGGTAAATTTGTTCAACTAAACATGGTGCTCCAGTATGGATACAGTCAAATGACTGACACAAATAAAAGAATATATATATATATATATATATATATATATATATATATATATATATATATATATATATATGCACGATGGACTTATTTTCTGTTTCTGTCTAGCAAATCTGTTCTCAAGGGTTTGGTTGGCCAGATGCTATAGTAGAAGACTAGAAGGCTCTTGCTTAAAGTTCCATGCAGTGAAACTGAACCCAAAACCATGTGGTTGGGAAGCAAACATCTTACCACACAGTCATACCTAATGTACATTGAATTTGCCAGAAAAATTCTTGGAAACATAAAATCTTTAGTAATGGCAAAATATTCCTATGGTTGGCACTTTATTCAGTGTGAGGCATGTAAGTGATGCAAACTTGGAAGTTTTTCAACATCACATTGCTGTTCTTGTCAAACAAGGACCACTTCACCTGACAATATCAAGAAGGTTGTGAGCATTTAATAGTAAGTAATAATACAACACTCAGTTCTATTAATTTCAAGGCTAATGAAAAAACTACTGAATTAGAGATACATGAAAGGGTTAAATGTGCAAAAACCTACATTTAAGGACTAAAAACAAAATATCATTGATAATTTATCTTGTAAGTTAACAAATCTAACCAAAAGTGAGTTGACAATATTGAGTAAAATTATCTTAGACACTATTATTTTTAGAATTAAACAAATGATTGATTTACCGTTATGGAATAACAGCATTTGCATTATCAATTGGTTCAATAATATTAGTAACAAGCTTCTCTGTAAATTTTTCCAGTTTGAGTCTATAAATAACTATTTGCTCCAAAAAGCATGATTTTATATTGAGAATTATATTTCAGTTAGTGATTTTCATATTGAATTAATCATGCATGCAAAATCATTGCTTGCTTTCCAAAATGATCTATGGGTGAAAATTAAAATTATGTTAATTCTTTTGATGTAGTCATAGGCAGCCTAGACTCAACAGAAATTTGTTAGCTTATGGTGTTTATGTCATATTTATTACATATCAAATTTAATCATTTTCAATGTGATATACATCAAGATGATGGGATCACTATTACATGGAATAGAAATGTTAACCTTTAACACACTGCATTTTCTCTAGAATTGTTTCCCCTGCCACTGTCCTGCAACTTCAGGGGAGAAAACTCTATGATGACATAATGCACCTACTGTGTGATGAAGGTTATAGACATTCAGAAAAGATCCAGTTAAACAATTTAAAGACTTACACCTAAAAATTACTAACACAAATTTACAAATAGTTAATATTTTTATAAATTACCTTAGGAATATTTAGGAAACCAAATAGAAATTGGCATTGCAATATTTAGGAAACCAAATAGAAATTGGCATTGCAATAAATATTATTTCAAACCATTCACTTGCCCTTATTAATAATTTGGTAATAATGTTAGAATGGTGTTTGGTGCCCCTGCATGGCTGGTAGTTCAATAACTGAAACCAATAAAATAGTATTTCATATGGATTGTTGTTTTTCAACAAAACAACCCTTTATTATTATGAAATATTGAAACAATAGTTTCACAGATAAAATTTATTTTATAACTAATATGAATATTAATACTAAGACACTAAGAACAATATTGTTTAACTTGATACCCCAATCAGTCTTAATATAAAAGTACTTTCCAAAAAAGCTCATAGATATTATATGATTTTTAAATGGAAATAATGTCAAATTAAGTTATAGGTGCACAAGTAATTTTGCTACAGAAATAGCAAATATTTCGAATAGCGTTATACATCCAGTTATTCCCGTCACATAGTTGTTTCAAATTCTCATTAGATAATGTATTCCTTTTGAACACAATAGTTTATAGAGTGAAAGTATACATAACACAAATTATTCAGCTTTTAAGGATTATATTGGGTTGACTGAAAATCATTTTAAACATACTTTCAGAAACCCAGTAACATCTTTGGACACACGTTTGTCAAACTACATCTAGTCTTCAAAAAATAACTGTGTCAAAAGTTGCAAAATTATTTGGAAGATATTAGAACATGCCAGACCTAATAATCAGAGTAACTGTAACTGTAATCTTTACATTTTCAGAGAAATCAAATATATTGCTTCATAGGAATTCTTTATAAAACATGCCACTTCAGAGATAATGTCTTTTTGTCAACATGGAACGAAATATCTATGGAAATATTCTAAAATTCCCAATGGTGCAATTTTTAATAATGTTTATACCATATTTATACATGCTCCAAACAAATCAAACCTCTTTCCTTGATATGCATCCAACAGTCAACATTGTTGACAAATTTTAATTTTTTGGTTGAAATATTTCAAAATGGCTAGCAATAATATGACTATCGAACTATGCTATTACACATTCCAACCAAATCAAGACATTTTCTGTCATTAACATTTATAATCAATAGCTTTATTACAAAATTACTTGAGAACTGGCAAAACATGAAACTTAATTTATGAAGTTTCTGCTTAAAACATCCCCCCCCCCACACACACACATGAAACATTTAACCCTTTAGTGTTCAGATTACTCTGTTAAATGTAATACTTTTTCACTCAAATTGTTTTGAATTAATCATGCATTATGTTATAGCTTTGAGGTTTCAATGATGTGATTGCTTATTTTTAGAAGGACATTGTAGGTTAGGTGTGAGAGGCTAGATATGGCCAGTTTAAATACTAAAGGGTTAATGAAGGCTGAACATTGTCTTATTCCAGTAATATGTAATACCCTGTTTAATGCTACATTATGTAATGCTGATTAGCTAAAGCATGCTTAATTCAATACGACAATAATACGTTATGATAATAAGTAGCAAAACTTGTGAAAATTTCACATTATATAAATTTTCTTACTCTTAGTAGGATGCATAAATTTATGTATCTCCATAGCATTCTTTCATTTGGAAGAATCATTACCACGTCTTTCTGCCAGCTTTACATTCAAATGTCACTGAGGTTGACTTTGCCTTTTGTCCTTTCAGGGTCTATAAAACAAATACCAGTTGAGCACTTGAGTTGCTATGATTATCTAGCTCTTTCTCTTCAAAATTTCAGGCCTTGTGCCTCTAGTAGAAAGAATTATGTTAATTATTTTTATGATACTGAGCTGGATAACAGATTACGGTTAAGGGGATAAAAAAAATCAACTTGTTCATTCAGATGTTGCACTCTAGGAACACAAAATCATTTCTGAAACCTTCTTTGAATATTTCTCATAATATTACACAACAGTTATACATTCATGTTTTCTTATCATATTTGGTTCCTCTCTCAATATTCTCCCCACTGTTCATTGTTCATATTATTTTATCACCCTTCTTTATATACAATCATCTCACTGTTTCCCATCCATGTTCTTTCTGGGTTTCTCTTGGCATTCTCTTTGACACCTTAACCCATATATATCTCTTTAACATCTTAACCCTGGTCGTGTTTTCGTAATGCAAAACCTGCTCCTACTTGTTTGGACATGAACTCGCTGGGAAGCAACTGACTAAGCATACAAAATGTTCAGTAGGTAGTCGACACCTGTAGCTAACAGTTGCATACTATTCTCTTCCAGATTGTGAAAGCTTACCATAACTTTTTATCTAAATACAGTGAAATTTTAAGACCTCATTTTTTTATGGGCATATTTGTGTTAAAGGTATCTTGCACAATGGTATTCATTCATGCAAACTCTTCTTATTTGTTGGTTTTGTCTTAAACTTTCTCTTGTTTCATATCTTTGTTCTCTTTTCCTTTAGCTGTATCATCTCATTAAAACAACACTGTAGGCCCAAGATACAGTATATATATGTTTATGGTTGAGCTGACCATCCTGAAAAGGTATCCTCTAGGACAAGCATCAAGCAGATATTATTAACTTGAGCATGATCCATGTGTATATGAATCCAAGGATCTAACTCTTTGGGTTACAAATGAAGCCTGTTTTTTCGAAAGTTTTTCATCTCTGCACATTTAGCACATTTATGGATGTAGTCCTTGACATCAATGAATAACCAAGGCTATCATGCTTCAAGCTTAAGGCAGTTGCATGTAGCAGCCACATGAAAAGCATGCACCAATATTAACATACCAATGACATCTTTACAACATATATTCATAGTAACAGTTTCTTACCTTGATATTATACTAATACCTTTACAAGGAGTTTATATTATTTCCTGATGTTAACATTATGTTTACTATCTCATTAATACTTTCTCTACCCAACACTCTCTTCTGAGACCCTGAAATCAGTTTAAAACATTTTCAACTTTACTCTAGATATGCCAGTCACCTTATGAGTGTTGCTTATCACAAGTCAGGATGCACCTCTGAAATGAGAATTTAAAACAACCTCACATATATGCAGCAAACACTCTACCTACCTATCTATCTATCTATCTCTCTCTCTCTCTCTCTCTCTCTCTCTCTCTCTATATATATATATATATATATATATATATATATATATATATATATATATATATATATATATATATATATATATATATATATGTATGTATATGTATATATATATATATGTATGTATATGTGTATATATATATATATATATATATATATATATATATATGTATATATGTATGTATGTATATGTATATATATATATATATATATATATATATATATATGTATGTATATATATATATATATATATATATATATATATATATGTATGTATGTATATGTATATATATATATATATATATATATATATATATGTATGTATATATATATATATATATATATATATATATATATATGTATGTATATATATATATATATATATATATATATATATATATGTATGTATGTATATATATATATATATATATATATATATATATATATATATGTATGTATATGTATATATATATATATATATATATATATATATATGTATGTATATGTATATATATATATATATATATATATATATATATATGTATGTATATGTATATATATATATATATATATATATATATATATATATATATATATGAATCATAGTAAATTATAAATATTTGATTGAAAGAAAGCATGAGTGAGTGAGTGAGAGAAAAAAGAAATGCAATTGTTTAAGTAACAGAATTAGAGCTAAAGATTTTGGGCCAAAATTTCAGTAGAAAGTTATGTTTATATATATTCATGGCATTATGCATGCCATCCAAAAGTCATATAGGGCTGCAAGTTGCCCATTTCTAATTATTTCTACCATGTTTTCACATAACTACACAATTTTTATGAATGTTCTTGCATAATAAGCATGAATTTCTGTTTTCTAATTTATTTGACTTTCTTTATACAAGTTTACTTTCTTTCTCAAATTCAATTCACAGCATAGTGCACTTACTCTTGATTTCGATTGTCCATCTTTCAGCTGTAAAATCATTGCTGTTTTCTCTTTTTAAAAAATTGGATTAATACACTAATAAATCTAACTAGTAGTAATTGTGGAAATTCCACAGTTACTTTGAAAACTATAAGATTGTTGAATGTTTATAGACACCCATGAAACATGGATTTTTGAGATGATGGATTTTTTGAGCATTGGATTTTTGAGATGATGTAAATCCTCATGTAGTACTGAAGGTCCTGACCGTGGAAAGAGCATCTTTGAAAACTATACTCTTTGTTATACATTTCTCATCTGTTCTGTTTAGAGAGTTATCTTATCTTTAATTCAGGAAGTGAATGTTCTCTTGAAAGAGCAACACACAGCTGTCCATGAGGAAATACTGGTTCATTTCTTTTCACCTTTCCTTTGTGATATTGGTATTGAAAATATTGAAAATGTGTTGAAAGAATAATATATATAGCAAATACTTTAAGAAATCTTAACCATAGAATGAATCAAAGGTTTAATCTATGTATAGTATTATTCTGTAATGGTCCAACTACATTGATGGTTTCACTAAGGTGGTGAGCTGGCAGAAACATTAGCATGCTGGGTGAAATGCTTAGTGGTATTTTGTCTGTCTTTACGTTCTGAGTTCAAATTTCACCGAGGTCAACTTTGCCTTTCATCCTTTCAGGGTTGTTAAATTAAGTACCAGTTGCATACTGGGGTTGATCTAATTGACTGGCCCTCCTCTCCAAAAATTTCAGGTCTTGTGCCTAAAATAGAAAAGACTATTTTCATATCAAATACAATTGAATATGGAGGAGCTTTGACCTACAGTACCAGTTAATAAAGTATACTAGCTGCTCCACTAAACACTGGATTCTTTAAAAAGAATGAAGATATGAAGGGTGCAATTATGATGGCAGTCAAATGTTATGCTTGCTCAAAGTGAACACTAAAGTGAAGAGGAGAAATGTGATATATTTTATTTTTCTGTTAGCTGTGGACTGAGTCAGGGAAAGATACAAAATTTGTTGAAAAAAGCCACATTTAGCAGAACTTAAATAGACAATTCTTTGCTGATGATCTTGCTGAGGGACTCACTGGAACAAATTTAGAGAAATACAAGCTTGCCAGGAACCATTAGAAATTACCTTATTTGATGGCGCAGATAAACGGTTTGGTGGGGGGGGGGGGGGGTTCAAAAAAATGTGTCAGAAAATCACCCTGATTCCTTTATGTGAAATTAGGCCTCCCATAATCTAATTTCATCCCTGACACTTGCTACTATTGGCTAATTTTAATCCATAACTTAATTTCTTAATTATGATATTTATTATTATTATTATTGTTGTTTTACTTCTCAGAGCGCTCAGTCTTGTTTGCTCTGGTTGATTCTATGAGAGCAGACAGCAGCCTGTTGTCAGACGTCTCACAGGGTCTCTTTTCACAAATTATAAGCTTTGGTATTTGGATGTTAATTATCATGGAAGACATTCAACGTTGACATCATCATCATCATCATCATCATCATCATCATCATCATCATCATCATCATCATCATCATCATCATCATCATCATCATCATTATTATTATTATTATTATTATTTCATATACACACAATGAATTAGACTGTTGGAAAAGAAAATTCCTAACATTGGGTTACAACAAGCACCCTTAGATGCCAAGAACCTTCCTAAGTATCTTAGTTATCCCTAGTAGTGCTGTTTTCTGGAGCTGCACTAAAAACATTTTTCATGAATATGTGCTGCTGACCCTGGGGTGCATCTAATATGCCCATATGTTTTTTATACTATTAAATGTAGTTATGGGTTGATGAAGAAGTGAGATGTCAAGGAAGTGCATTTCTCTTGAGATTGGTGTGGATAGAGTCAAAGTGGCTAGCAGTGACATCAAAAGCAGGCTACAAAAATAAAAGTGCTTTTAAGTGACTATAGAGGAAGTAATCAGCAAGGGTAATTAATAAGAAAATGAAACTGTATTTATTTGAGAAGGGTGAATGAAAATGTATTTATTAAGAAGGGTGAATCCTCAGAGATCAAAAGAACAAGAAGTGGGTGAAAATAAAATGTCAAAAACAGCAGTGAACAAGGCTTGAAGAGATGGGAAGAGGCCTGAAATTTAGATCATCGTAAATTATCTGTTATATTGCTATAACTCTCCTCTGTGTAAGTTAAACCTGTCATTAAGTAATATCAATTAGTGTTTACAGTACCAATTGCCATAACAGGGTGCAAACCTTCAAAAGTTACTTCAATAAGTATTAATCTGGGTTGGTAGGTTGGCAGAACTGCTAAAGGAGCCAGGTAAGATGTTTTGTGATATCTATTCCCGCTCTTTATGTTCTGACAGCAATGCTTGCAGTGACACTGGTACTCAGATGTATTAGTCTGAACCCAAACCAAGGGCCTTTTCCTACGATAAATATCAGCTGTATGATAAGGGGACACTTGTATACATGTACAAGTGCTGGTCTTCTTCAAAATGTCTTACATAAAACTGCACATATATGTGCAAATGTACAGTCAACTTTCACTGAGAGAGGTCACTAATATAATACACTAAATACCAGAAATATATAGAGGTCAGCAATTTCAAAAGACTCCTCCAGTTTAATTATAAATTTACTTTGTACTTAAGGCCAAAAAATTAGGCCCACCTTTTCTCTTTTAAATTAGTTTTAAGAATCACTTAAATACATCCTTTTGGTGTACTCACTATATCATAACACTTCTAGACTCCAATTTTCTCACAATATATGCTATGTGAGAATTCATTGCAAGGGTACCAAATTATAGTATTGTTACAGTTGTGATAGAATGTATGTATAGTGTCAATATATTCTGTAACAGATGAGTTACAAGCATATCAAACTGCAAGTTCTTAAACCAAATAGTCGTACAAAGTGAACGCCTAATATTATTGGTATGAGACATTTCGACGCAGCCATTTTGGCACCACCTATTTGGTAGTGTTGTTTCGACAATTGACTTATTTGACCTCAGACATTTCAATGTTTCTCTTGTCCTCTCTCTCTCTCTCTCTCTACCTATCTACCTACCTACCTACCTATCTATCAAACGAGTACCAGAACATACTATCATACTGGTTGAATATCCAGTCAGCCATGTCAAATCATCAGCATCCACGTAGTTGTACCCGTTCGTCTTATTCCCTGATATTGTTGCTGTAATCACACCATTTCATATTTTCAATTTATTAATTACTATAGTTTCTGTATTATTATGAAAGGGTCCTCTATAGTGTTTTTTCCTTAAATTAAAAAAACAAATTATTTCGGCACATATTCCAGTTTCTCCAGTACATTCTGATATAAGTGTTATGTAAATAAAACTTTGAAGTAAACCTTAGTGAAACTAGAGTAGAATATATGTAATAATTACCAAATATTTAGCAACTCTTTCTCACTCTACTCTGACTTGCATCACAGCTGAGATATTTTCATTTGTAAAATGGCTTTTTTTTTTCCTTCAAAAATGGAAAATAACATGTCACTACAAAAAGGCAGTCACATAAATTAGTCATACAGCAATGAAGGCATTCAAAGAACTAGGCATGAATCATATATTCTACTCTACAAATAGCTGTTGGCATTAGAGACAATCATCATTATTTAATACCCACTTTTCCAAGCTTGCATGGATCAGATGGAATTTGTTGAGGTTGATTTTCTATGGTCAGATGCCCTTCCTGTTGCCAACGCTCACCTGTCTCCAAGCAAGGTAATATTTCCCCATAGCCTGACATGTTTTCGAGGAAGATTGGAAATAAGCAACATTGTTTTTACAGCCATAGTGTCAAGACAAAGGTACACTCAAACATGCCCCCCCCCCCACACACACACACACAATGAGCTTATTTCAGTTTCCATCTACCAAATCCACTCCCAAGGTTTAGGTCAGCTTGGGGTTGTAATAGAAGACACGTGACCAAAGTGCCATGCAGAGGGACTGAACCCGCAACCACTTGATTTGAGAGCAAGCTTCTTAACCACAGTGCCATGCCTACACTTCACAGCCAAGCTTAATAACAGACAAAATCTGGTATATAGATATAAACTATGAAACAAATCTATTAAAACTACTATAATACAAATTCAATTAGTCAATAGATCAGCAATTAATCAACCTTGTTATATATTTCTTAAATTACTTCAAATACTTAACAAAAACTCAGTATGTTTTTATCTACTTGGTGTCTGACTACGGAATGCTTTCTATTTCAGCGCTATTAGAAACCAAGGGAAAAGTTATATTGGATCCACTTTTGAGGACTGGTCGTCCATTCGGAGGGCTCATAAATGACATAAAGCGCCGTTATCCATATTACCGAAGTGATATAACAGATTCATTGAATTTACAATGTCTAGCCGCCTTTGTTTTTATATTCTTTGCATGTTTGTCACCATGTATTGCCTTTGGGGGGTTGTTAGGTAAGTCTCACTTCTTTATATCTTTTTATGTCCTTGCATTTGTCAACATATTATGTCATAAACAATAATTAGTTTTTGGACAAACAATTCACTATTGTTAAATATTTCTGGTTCTTTGGTATACTCTATTTTTTTCTGATATAGAACTTTTATTACAAAAACTGACACCATTATTTTTATTATTATTATGCTTGGCTACATGTGTGCTCATATATTTATAAGTCTAAATAATAATAATAATAATAATAATTATTATTATTATTATTATTTATTATTATTATTATTATTATTATTATTATTATTATTATTATTATTATTATTATTATTATCACTATTATTATTATTATTATTATTATTAAAACAGCAACTTTGACTTTCATCATTAGTATGCTGGACAAAATGCCTAGTGGCATTTCTTCCAACTTTACATTCTGAGTTCATATTCCACTGAGTCAATTTAATTAACTAAACTCCACCACCACCACCACCACACACACACCCTCTAAAATTTCAGCCCATGTGCCTATAGTAGAAAGAATTATTATTATTATTATTATTATTATTATTATTATTATTATTATTAAACAATCCAGATGTTTTCATAGCAGGCATCTTGATTCATTTATACTAATTTATTATTATTTTTAACATTTACTATTGAAATTAACTCAACAAAATTATATTTATATGCATAATTATTTCCTGTTAGCTTTTTAATATTTCCTTCATTAAATATATTTTTGGCACTAAATGTATCAGTTGTTTTGCATGCAAATGGTATCTTTGAACTATGCCATTTCTAATCAAATTATGTTTATACAACAAATGTATATGTATCTACTAATTCTTTCATCACTTCTCTGGCAAGTACAAAAAAGGCTTTGCTGATGAAGTCTGAACAAACCCGATCTACTCTTGGAGTTGTTTCCTGTACTTGTCAGAAAAAGAAAAATAACATCAATCATTGACTAATATTTTTTTCTTACCATTATTATTTATAGCTCAATTTTTAATGCTTATTGCATAAATTCTTTAACAACTTATGGAATTATATTTACATTTCATTACATCTATTTGCTACCATTGTCTTTTATTCTCCATAAGATAACCTGTAAATTAGTAAATATGTAATAAAAATATGTACCATATTTTAATGTGTATAAGGAATCCTTTTTGTCAAAAATTAGGTTAAAAAAATATGGGAGTTTCTTATACATGGATAGTATTATAATGTGGGAGAATGTACAAAAAAAAACAACAACAGACGAGGACAGATGGTGTAAACAACAAAAGGATGTATTAGTTTGACGCTCAGGAATACAGAAAGTCTTTAACGTTTCGAGCTACGCTCTTCAACAGAAAAAATATGGAGAAAACAAGGAGAAAAACACGGAGAGAAAAAAATTGAATGGTGTTTGGTCAGCGATTGATCAATCCCTTACAAAACCTTTTTTCCAAATTTTAAGCCCCAAAAATGAGGGTTTCCTTATACATGAGGGTTCTTTATATATGTTAAAATACAGTTAATTTACAAGAAGTAATAATGCAGCTCACATTTTCACATTTACATGCTTGTTTCCTTTACACTTCAAAGGAAGAGGATCAACAGTCCATCCTGAGCCATAGGCGGCTCATAAGACCAGTTTCCTGGATTCTATGGTGCTTGTATTTTCCCCTGGGTGGAATGCTGGTCTGTTGCAGGATACATATTTTTGCCAGCTGAGTGAACTGAAGCTTTGTGAAATGAAGCGCTTTGCTCAAAATCACATCGCATTGCCCAGTCAGGGACTGAAACCACAACCTTATAACCATGAGTGCATCACCCTAACCACTAAGCCACACACCTCCACCCTTTGCACTTAAATACCTGATATTCAGGAATCTCAGTACAAACTCAAATAAAAATTCTGCTTTTATGCTTCTAAATGTAAATGTATATGTGAAAATATGAGCTGCATTTCTATATACTCATTGCACATCACACATCTTCATTCAGTCATGTACACACACACACACACACACACACACACAAACACACACACACACACACACATATAATTAATAAAATTATTTTAGATATCAAAGATATTTATCTTAATTGAAATCATTCATTCTTTATTAGAGATCTTGAGATATATATATATATATATATATATATATATATACACTTCTAAATTGCTACAATAATTGCAATAATTAATTAGTTTGATATCCTGATGAATATACACTTAAAGATGTCAAAAAGGCGTTACTTAGATTCTATCAATTGTGTCTTTTGTTTCCTGTTCATTGATTCAAATATCCTGAGTTCGGTATTAGTTATTGTATTGAATATACACTTAGAGATATCAGAGATTTGAGATTCTAATTTCTATTAATTATGTTTCATTTTTGCATATGATTTACAAGTTTCTTGATATGAACTTGTGTATTGAAACATATCTTGTTGTATCTCTGGTGGGTCATTATACCAATAATAAATACATGCACTGGTTTTGTTTCACTTATTTATTTTTATTTGTCGATTTGTTCAACCTTTAACTAATTAACTAATTGATTGTCTAATAGCTGATTGATTGAGTGATTGACTGAACAATTAATCAAACAATCAATTAGTTAATGTTTAAATGGTTAATCAATTAGCTAATAAAAATAAAGAAGGGAAATAGAAACAGTGTATGTGTGTTTATTACTGGCATAATGACCCTCCCAAGATACTACAAAATATCAATTGTGTGTTTTTCATTTCCTTACTATTGATTCAAATAATAATTTTTGGTAACATTTAAACATGTTATTTGAAAACTTTCTAAGTTATCTTTACTGTTATGTTTTTATTCTCTGCACTTTGCTGTCCTTTCTTTTATTTTTCCTCTTTTTAAATTTAATGAATGCTATTATTACATTTTGTTTCTTTTCCTTTGCATACATTTTCTGAAAGAAACAGAATTTCGATGTTGATTTTTTAAAATTTTTTTCTTTGCTGCAATGACACTTATAACTCATGATCTATAAATTTATTTTCCAAAACACTTGAAAGTATTCTCCTCACATACATATTTACTTAATTAGTTATTTGTAACTATCCAAAGGGTTTTTTTAACTCACTATTTGCACTCTTATTTATAGCTTTACCTACTTCAAGTTTCACTTTTTAAAACAAATTATTTCATGCCCCTCAAATTTTCTAAACTCTAATGTCATAATTAATATTTACCTCAAAGTATTTTTAACAGTATTCGTTTTTAAGTTTAATGTGTTATGCCATGCATTAATGTCAAAACAGTGATGCAAACTTTATAGTTGATTCAAGGCGGCGAGCTGGCAGAAACATTAGCATGCTAGGCGAAATGCTCAGCAGTATTTCATTTGTCTTTATGTTCTGAGTTCGAATTCCACCAAGATCAACTTTGCCTTTCATCCTTTCAGGGTCAATAAATTAAATACCAGTTGCATACTGGGGTCAATCTAATTGACTGGCCCCCTCCCAAAAATTTCGGGCCTTGTACCTAGAGTAGAAAGGAATATTTACAGTGGATTTAATGATTCCAAATTAGCTCACAAAACAGTAAGCTAAATACCAACTTTAGAAACTCAGAAGTTCTGTGTGGTAAGAAGCTTGCTTCTCAACCACATGGTTCCGGGTTCAGTACCACTGCATGGCACCTTGGACAATTGTCTTCTACTATAGTCTCAGGCCGACCAAAGCCTTGTGAGTGGATTTGTTAAGCAGAAACTGAAAGAAGCCCATCGTATATATGTGTGTGTCTGTGCTTGTTCCCCCCATCATTGCTTGACAACCGATGTCGGTATTTATACGTCCCCATAACTTAGCAGTTCAGCAAATGAGACCAATAGATAAGTACTAAGCTTACAAAGAATAAGTCCTGGGGTCGATTTGTTCTTCAAAAGGCAGTGCTCCAGCATGGCTGCAGTCAAATGACTGAAACAAGTAAATGAATAAATGAATCCAGACAGCTTTTGAAAGAATTTAAAAGACTAAGATTCTTTTTCTAATATTTTAGCAATAGAATTAAGGATAATTAAGCATAAAACTTGTTTTAAAAGAAAAAAGCTGACAGGTCACATTTGTAAGCCAATGTGATCCTTTTCACTCATAGTTTTCCATCAGTAGGTTTGTCTCCTTTTTATAACAATTAAGCATGTGGCCAAGTGGTTAGGATATTGACCTCATAACCATAAGGTTGTCGATTCACTTCCTGGATTGAGTGGCACATTGTGCCCTTGAGCAAGGCACTTCATTTCACATTACTTCAGTTTACTCAGTTGAAAAATTAGTACCAGCTTAATGTTGGTGCTTTCTCTCCCACCAGCTATCACATCCTCAACATTTCACTGAGTTCAGGATGGGAAGACCAAGGGAGCATCTGTGTCTGCTCACAACTACACAAGACCTTAAAACATTAAAGAAAGCATGGTGCTTATTACTAATTTCCTTGTGAATGATGACTATGCATGCCTTGCATACTTTCTGTAACAATTAACAAGAACTCTGTTATTCTAGTCCTTTTGATGACATCTTGTACAACTTAATTCCTTTCATTAGTAGTACTGTTTGCTCTGGAACTCTAAATATTCTTATCAAACATCAAAACATGATATCTTTGGAAATATATATCTATATAGCTATCTAATTGTGGAGGTGCAATGGCCCAGTGGTTAGGGCTGCGTACTCGCGGTCATAGGATCGCGGCTTCGATTCCCAGACTGGGCATTGTGAGTGTTTATTGAGCGAAAACACCTAAAGCTCCACAAGGCTCCGGCAGGGGATGGTGACGAACCCTGCTGTACTCTTTCACCACAACTTTCTCTCACTCTTACTTCCTGTTTCTGTTGTGCCTGTAATTCAAAGGGTCAGCCTTGTCACACTGTGTCACGCTGAATATCCCCGAGAACTACCTTAAGGGTACACATGTCTGTGGAGTGCTCAGCCACTTGCACGTTAATTTCACGAGCAGGCTGTTCAGTTGATCGGATCAACTGGAACCCTCAACGTCGTAAGCGACAGAGTGCCAACAAGCTATCTAATTACTTTCCTGACAGTTAGAATGCCAATTGGTTGATGAAATTTCTCTTTTATAAAAAAATTTGTTGCTTGTCTGACTTGCTAATCTGAGGATGTTACGTATGTTTGAATTCGTATGGCTTTTTCTTCTAATTTTGTTCTGGTTGACATTAATGTCTAACCTTGTCATGTCACTAAAACAAATGCTAGTTACAAATCAATGCTCTCTTCTTTTTTTCTCAGTACCACAGTCATGAAAACTTGTAAAAGAGACACCTACTATCTCCAGCTGGTAGCATTTAGCCTCCTGCACTGATATTTCTGTTTAAGGATTGTCAGTCGGGATTAATTTCCAAGGTTCTGTTGCTCTGTCATTATCTCCTCTAAGGTCTCACTCAGAAACATAAGTCATGTTTGTTAATTTTTTTCCTGTTTCAGCGGAAAAAACCAATGGACTTATGGGGGTAACAGAAACTGTACTGAGTACGTCGCTGTGTGGACTTATATTTGGCCTGTTCAGTGGACAGCCCCTTATGATCCTAGGAGCCACAGGGCCTGTTCTAGTATATGAGCAGTCTTTATACAAGGTAAACTACTTTCAAAATATTTTATTATTTCTGTTTAGTATTCTTACCATTTTTTTCTGTAAATATTTGTTTCTGTTTTTTGTGCAGGCATGGCTGTGTGGTAAGACATTTGCTTCCCAACTACATGGTTTTGGGTTCAGTTCCACTGCATGTTACCTTGGGCAAGTGTCTTCTACTATAGCCCTAGGCCAACCAAAGCCTTGTGAGTGGATTTGGGAGACAGACTGAAAGAAGCCAATCATGTGTGTGTATGCCTGTGTCTATATGTATTTATATATATACACACATGGCAAGCTTCTGTACAGTTTTTGTCTACTAGTTCTACTTGCAAGATATTGTTTAACCCAAGGCTATAGTACTGTGCTTATCAAAGTGGGTAGGATTACCACCTGGGGTGGGAGAAACAGTGGAAAATTCTATATAGCTACTGGGGACAAATAAAGGCAGTTAGGGATGACATATATACCTCCTAGTTGCCCTAGTTTTCAAAAATATTTTAAATTTCATTGTGTGTGCAAATCATCTGGTAATATTAGAGGTTGAAATTTTGTTTCAACATTCCATTATCATATTGATGAGTGCTCTTAATGGAATCAACCAGTCAGCAACAGTTTTTTTCTTTCGTTTTGTTTGTTTGTGGTGTATTTAATTTGGCTGAATCTTAGTAAGGCAGCACTGAGAGAGCATCAGTAAATGAAAGAGGGTGATAGTTAAAAAAAGGTTATGACTGTGTGGTTAAGAAGTCCATTTTATAGCCATGTGTTAATTAAAGCAATTAATTAATGATGATCAGTTACTAATTTTAATGAAACACAAGCAAAACATTCTGGGCACCCTAAGCGTGTACGTTCTACTAATGATGTATGTTGAATGTGAACCCAGTTGTAAACCACATTAATAAACACCAACTACGACCAATTTGTAGAAGTAGAAATACTTACGATACAGCTAGCATGGTAACAACACTGGTAAATGGTGTTGGGACTGCCTTATATACAAACAAATACGATAAATGCTGTTGCAGAGAAAAATCAAAATGTCCTTTGATGAATCTCTGTGAGTGCAAATCTTATATATAAAAGTACCGTGCACACAGGGGAGGGCCCTATGTTTACATTGGGCAGACGGCTGATTCATTTAAGAATCGTTATCATAACCATGTTGCCAGCTTTAAGACAATCAATAAGAGACATTCAACATCTTTGGCAGATTTTGTATGGCGAATGAAGGAGGATAAAATGAAGTACAACATTAATTGGTCCATTGTAAGGTATGCGAAACCATACAATATAATTTTCAGGAGATGCCATCTCTACTCGAGGAATCCTTGTCTATTCTGTAGACTAATGAGAAGATAATTAATAGAATTAATAAAATAGAAGATAAATTAATAGAATTTTGAGATGCCTACACGCATATAAATGTACTTTCGCACAATGCAGTGAGAAGGAATTTTGAGTAACCGTTAACTTAATTTACTTTAAGGTATGGATGACTTAAGTTTACTTTTAACCTCCCCATTCTTATAAATACCAAGTAGATAACTAACTCGCTTTATGATCATGAGTGCACCAAACCTTACGTGTGCGTATGCTCACATTTTTGTGGATGCTTGTATGAGCAAGTGTACTCGCACCATGCAGCTGCCTGAGGGTGTTCATACACCATATCTATTAATGGTTATTTTTTATACTTTTCTTGCTGGATTGTGTGTCCATTTCTCTTTTTGCCATCTGTGATTTTATTTTTGATCTTCTATATAAATGAAGATATTTCCTCTGTCTGGCTGCTTTTCTTTCTATAAAATGGAAAGTTACATTGCGGAACAGTTATTTGAACGAGTTGTATTTATTTATCACCCAACAAGATACATCTGCACCACCAGATGCTTCTGAACCAGTTGTTGAGTGTCCCATCCAAGAGGAATCAATGCTAGATGTGTCGAAACAATTGTCGTGATTAATAATAAATTCTCTTATTTTCCATCTTCCGTCTTTCATTTGCCATATATGTATATATGTGTGTGTATATATATATATATATATATATATATATATATATATATAATTCTAACAGTCTGGTTTTCACTTTTTATTATTTTCAATTTTACAATATTGAAATAAATTAGTACTTTCATGCATTACACAATCATCAGGTTTATGTAGTGACACCTATGTCAATTGTGGAACACGACTGTCACTACATAAACCTGATGATTGCAAAATGCATGAAAGTACTAGTTTATATCAATACTGTAAATATCAAAATACACACACACATACATATTACTTTTGATTCACCAGTTCTACAGTTCATGTATGGAAATATAATTTTAAAATTTATAATATATATGTCATTGTGTTTGTGTTGGTTTTAAACTCATATTGATATTTTCTATTTTTCCATCTCTGTCACACACTCTTTCTCTCTCTCTCTTTTTCAGTTCTGTGAAAGCAATGATTTAGAATTCCTGCCTATGCGTTGTTGGATTGGATTCTGGGTTACTGTGATAGCCGCAGTAGTTGTGGCCTTAGAAGGCAGCTTTCTCGTGAAATTTGTTACCAGATTCACAGAGGAAATTTTTGCTATATTGATTTCTCTTATCTTTATCTATGAAGTCATTAAAAAATTAACAGATGTAATTATTTTTACTTATTCTTATTTCTTTCTTTTCTCCTTCTTGCATTCACATCAGTATCACCTAAGATTTTTATAATTCCTTTGCTTGCAACTTCATTACAGTTTAATAGTATATTACTGAGAGCTATATATGTGTATATATATATATATATATATATATATATATATATATATATATATATATATATATATATATTTGAAAGAATGAGTAGAGCTGGCTTTTTTGAGGGGATAATTTTTATTTCAATCTTAATAATAATAATAATAATGATTAAGATTAGAATAAAAATTATCCCTTCAAAAAAGCCATCTCTAATCATTCTTTCAACTATATATAATACTGTACCGAGAACTTTCTCTTTATTATTCTACTATATAAATATATATATATATATATATATATATATATATATATATATATATATATATAATGTTTGTTTTTATGTTCAGTTATAATAAAAACAATTTCACATTAATCAGATGGATTAATCTATACTTTTATAGAGTACAAATTTATTATTCTTGAACAAGAATATTATTGACAGTGACTTCAAAGTTTCAGTTAGTTAAGTTTATTTATATATATATATATATATATATATATATATATATATAAAGTTAATCAAATTAGGAGAGGCAGTAACTATGACATTTTCAGATCTGCTTAGATTGGTGACATTGATGTGATCAGTTAATGTTCAACTTCAACACCTGTTGGTTGGGATTCAGAACCAATTCTATCAAGTGGGTCACCATTCTGGAGAGATATAGGAAGGATTGGGCACCACAATACAGCATTCCTCTTTGATTTTGTTTTTATTATATTATATTTTTTTAATTTTCTTAACTAAATATTTTTTTCTTTACTGTAATTCACACCTACATTGTCCATCATTGTTTCCTTATATATTGAAATATATTTTTTTATGTGCTTGAGAAGACCTGTCAAGCCAAGTGAAATAAATCATAGTCGAGGCCAATGACAGTGTCACATAACTGGCTCCTATGCCAGTGGTATGTAAAAAGCACCCTTCGAACTTTGGGCCTCATGGAGGCAGTGACAAGTGACCGAAACCTCTGGCAATATACCATGCTTGAGAAAACCTGTCAAGCCAAGTGAGATCGTAGTCATGCCCAATGCTAATGTTTCATAACTGGCACGTATAAAGCACCCACTACACTCTTGGAGTGGTTGGCATTAGGAAGGGTACCATGCCAAATCAGATTGAAACCTGGTGCAGCTTACCAGTTTTGAGTCAAAATGTCCAATCCATGCCAGCATGTAAAATGGACATTAAATGATAATGTTACCTCCTATTAAGCTGGCACTGTTTGCTTGCTTCCAAATGTTGTTATAGACTCATTGTGGTTGCTTTCTAACAAATCTCTATTGGTATCAACATTCCTTCTGCTTATTACCTGTCATAGATATATCCTAATTAAGGTGGTGAGCTGGCAGAATTGTTAGCACACCAGGCAAAATGCTTAGCGGCATTTTGTCTGTCTTCACATTCTGAGTTCAAATTCCACTGTGGTCAACTTTGCCTTTCATCCTTTCAGGCTCAATAAAATAAGTACCAGTTGTGTACTGGGGTTGATGTAATTAACTATCCCCTCTCCTAAATTTCAGGCTTTGTGCCAGTAGTAGAAAGGATTATTATTGTTATTATTAAGGCAGAAATCTGGCAGAATCGTTACCACACTGGACAAAATGCTTAGCAGTACTTCGCCTGTCACTACATTCTGAGTTCAAATTCCGCCAAGGTCGACTTTGCCTTTCATCCTTTCAGGCTCAATAAAATAAGTACCAGTTGTGTACTGGGGTCAATGTAATTGACTAGTTCCCTCCCCAAAATTTCCAGGCGTTGTGCCATTAGTAGAAAGGATTATTAAGGCAGTGAGTTGGCAGAATCATTAGCATGCCTAGCAAAATACTTGGCACCATTTCATCCATCTTCACATTCTGCCAGGGTCAGCTTTGCCTTTCATCCTTTCAGGGTCAATGAAATAAGTACCAGTTGAACACTGGGATCAATGCAATAAACTTAACCCCGTCCACCAAACTTGCTGGCCATGTGCCAAAATTTAAACTTATTATTATCATTATTATTATTATTATTATTATTATTGTTTTATTTTTACAGATTTATCAAAAATACCCATTGATAGCTGATTGTGAATCCTGTTGTCCAAATATTGTTCTTCCAAGCTTCAATAGCAGTAATTCTTTAGAACCAGTGTCTGAAATACCATACACTCTATTTAATTCCTCCATGGGTGCCACAGCGGACCAAGCTCACATGACAACTGAGTCTGGGGTTGAGGAGAATTTAAAAGGTCAAAATCGTTACACAAAAAATTCTAATCAACCAAATACTGCACTGCTGTCAACAATTTTGGCTCTAGGAACATTTTTTATAGCATATTTCCTCAGAATATTCAGAAATAGCAAATTTCTTGGGAGAAGTGTAAGTAAAACATCTAATTCTTGTTAACTCTCACTCTCTTTTTCTGCCTCTCTGTCACACTCTAATCTTTCATCATCTGACACAAGATCCCAAGTGCCCCCTCCCCTCTCAAAGACTCTTTATTTTGCAAAGTCACTTGGTGACCCCCACCAGTGCAGATGCCACCTAAAAAGCACCCAGTCTACACTTTAAAGTGGTTGGCATTTGGAAGGACATCCAACTGTAAAAACCATGCCAAAAACTGACCTCACCTGTGCAAATGCCATGTAAAAAACACTCAGCCCACTCTATGGAGTGGCTGGTGTTAGGAAGGGCATCCAGATGTAAAAACCATGCCGAAACACACTCAGGAGCATGGTGCAGGCTCCCGCCAGGCGAGCTCCTGTCAAACCATCCAACCCATGTCATTGTGGAAGGAGAACATTAAACGATGATGATGATGAGTATCTCTGTTGTTTTTGCATCCCCTCCTCCTCCACCATCTCAACCCTGATTCAGCAGATCTATTACTGAAGGTGTTCCAAACATGACCAACCTCTCATTTATCTAGACATCGCATATCTAGGGTACATCATGTAAGATCCCCTTCTTATTTTAAGACAATATATATTGTCTTATTTGAGGCAAGTGAAATCGAAATTGAGTTAAATTCAACGACTGGCACCCATGCCAACGTCGTCTCATTCATTGGACACGAAACTCAATTTGCGAAGACTTATTGGGGCAAGCGAAAGTGAAATTGTGATGGCACCTGTGCCCAGCGTTGCCTGACTGGCCTTCGTGCTAGTGGTACGTAAAAGCACCCACTACACTCTCTGAGTGGTTGGTGTTAGGAAGGGCATCCAGCTGTAGAAACTCTGCCAAATCAGATTGGAGCCTGGTGTAGCCATCTGGTTTCACCAGTCCTCAGTCAAATCGTCCAACCCATGCTAGCATAGAAAGCGGACGTTAAACGACGATGATGATGATGATGATGATGGATCTCAGTATCATTAAGGTGCTGGACAGAATACTTTGCAGTATTTATTTGTTTAAAATCTCAGCTTTCTTTCTACATTGTCTCTAATGATTAAGAAAATGGTACTGTTGCAAGGTAAACATCCAATTTTAAATAGGAGCAGGTATAACTAGTGTAATAGTTAGTCGCACAGCTGCCATAGTTGTGATTTACAATCAGTTTTCATGTTCTGCTCTATATTGTTAATAAGACTTACATTTTCAACACCAGGTAATGCTAAAATGTTTGCTTCTGAGTAGAAGCAAGTTCAGCTCTTGCCTTCAAATGAAAGATTATGACTGTAACCTACACCTATGTAGAACCAGCACCAGGGTATTCAGCGCTTTAGGTTATCCCTACAATGTACGCCTCTTTCTCCCATCCCTCTAGTGTGTACCTCCAAACTCTACACTGTGTGACCCTTTCCCTGTTCCTACAATGTCTACTCCCTCATCCCAGTCCTACAGCATACATCCTCTTCTCCCTGCTGTACAGTGTGTACCCCTTCTCTCAGCCCTACATTATGCACTTCTATCACACAACCCTATAATGTATGCCACTTCTACATTTTTTCTACAACTTCCTCCAGTTATCACCCTTTTTACTCCAGTTGAAAAATACAATCAAAATATCATAAATATGATAATATATATTCTTGAATAAATCTATTATCTGGCAAAATTTGAAATTTTCGAAACGCCATACAACCCTCTTCTCACCTGCCCTCCATCCTTCACTGTACTTGGAGTGATCTCACCTGTTCTGTTTTGTGTTTATACTGTATTTGACAGCATATAAGATGCGTTTTTTCTGAAACATATCTCAAAAACTTCATCCTAAGACCTATATGCAAAGTTGGGCCTACATATAACCCATGCCAGCACGAAAGTCATTAAATGATGATGTATATTACATGCTTTAGTTTACTAAAAACTTTTCCACCAGAATATGTAATGCTGAAACTAGGATACGTCTAATATGCCAGTGTGTCTTTTATACCATTAAATATAGTAGTCTAACTTAGAAATTATGTATCAATTGTTGAGAATTTAATTGATATGCTTAAGTTTTAGCTCCCTAGGTGATCATTTTGTCTGTTGAGCACTATCCCTACACTAACATTAATATAATGTTAAGAAAGTTAGGATCCTATGAGTTTAACCTGTCTAATTTAGGGCTTAAAGTTCCTAAGCAGATGGATCTCTTTTTCATAAAAAGAGATAAAAATGTCCCTGGGTGGTTGGTTCTGTGCATATCTTTTTTTTCCTATTTTAGTTTTTAAAGTGTCTTATTTTATTTAGTTTAATGTTTATGAAGAAAAATGTCTTCTTTTACAACATATTCTGTGTTTATTTCTGAACAGTGGATGATTTTTACTTATTTTATTTATAGGCGCGGAGAGCACTTGGTGATTTTGGAATTCTAATAGCTCTTGTAGTTATGGTGCTGCTAGATGTGTTAATAAAAGACACTTGTACACAGGTAGGTAAATCATCACAAATTATCTTTTATAACTGTTTATAGCTAGCATGTTACAAGTCTTACCTTTCTCTCTTTTATGTTTTTTTACTTTGTATTTAATTTTCTTTTTCTTTCTTTCATCTTTTCAGAAACTTGAGGTATCGGATGAATTTGCACCTACAGCACCAAACAAACGTGGCTGGTTCATTAATCCAATGGGAATGAAGAAAACATTTGAAGTTTGGTTAATCTTTGCTTCAATTATTCCGGCTTTCCTTATATTTATACTTCTATTCATGGAAGTACAAATCACTGAGTAAGTCTGAAACCTTCTTTTTGTGTTGTTGTTGTTCTTCTTCTAGTAGACATCCCTCAGTTAACTAGTTGGTATAAAAATCAATTCTAGCTGTCAATAACTTGGCAAAGTTTACTTTTAAGTAGTTATAAGACTCTGTTAATTCTTGAACTAATTTAAGTTATTTATCTTTATCTTTTATCCTTCTACTGTTTTCAGTCATTGGACTGTGGCCATGCTGGGGCACTGCTTTGAAGGGTTTTTGTCAAATAAATTGAGCCCTGTTCTTCTTTTTAAGTCTGGTACTTATTCTGTTGGCCTCTTTTCCTGAACTGTTTAAGTAATTTACAGGGATGTAAACAAACCATTGTTTGTTGGGTGGTGGTGGGAGATAAACACAAAAGCACACACACACATGCACACACATATACACATGCACATACACAGTGGGCTTCCACTTAGTTTCCATTTATCAAATTCACCCACAAGGTAGAAGACACTTCCGTAAGGTGCCATGCATCAGGACAAAACCAGAAACCACATGGTTTTAAAGTGAGCCTTTCCTAGACTGTGATATTGAATAGAAACAGACAGCTATATGGTAAGTAGCTTGCTTACCAACCACATGGTTCTGGGTTCAGTCCCACTGCATGGCACCTTGGGCAAGTGTCTTTTACTATAGCCTCAGGCTGACCAAAGCCTTGTAAGTGGATTTGGTAGACGGAAACTGAAAGACGCTTGTCGTAAAGGCAGTGCTCCAGCATGGCCACAGTCAAATGACTGAAACAAATAAAAGAATAAATACTTGCAATTCTTTGCATTTGCATTTGTAGAACTAAATGTTTTTTTGTTTTGTTTTTTTTTCTGTTTTTTTCCAGAACCATAATGGACAAAAAAATGAGGAAAGGTTCGGGTTACCATTTGGATATGATGCTAGTTGGCGTACTGGTTAGTATTTGTGCATTACTTGGTTTACCATGGATGTGTGCTGCAACAGTACGGTCAGTGGCACATAAGTCAGCCCTTAGTGTATTCAGCCGAACACATGCTCCAGGTGAAAAACCAAAATTATTATACGTCCAAGAGCAGCGTCTCACAAGTATATTGGTCAGTATTTTGATAGGTATGTTTCAGTTTTTTATTTATATTTATTTGCTCCTAATCCTGTGTTTTATTTCATTCCTTTGCATTTTTGGCTATTTAAACCCTCTTTTGTTTTTGTTGTTGATATAGAACTTATGTCAGCATGTTGTTTATATTTCTATACTTCAGTGTGTTGCATGTCTTTGAGCAATAACTGTTTTTGTTTTCCATACCTCTCTCTCTCCCTCTCTCTCTCTCATTTTACTTTCACTTTTACAACTATGCACTTCACACACACACAAACAAACAAACACAGACATGCACATGCAAACACATAAACACCACTCACAAACACATTGTCATGCATGTACTCACAAACACATGTATACTATACACACACACACACACACACACACACACACTGTTGAATCCATCCCATGTGATACCTTGTGGTAATGTCTTCCACCATAGCCTTAGTTCAGCCAAACCCTTGTGTATGAAATTTGTAAAACAGAAACTATGTGGAAGCCCTTCAAATGGGTAACTCTCTTACTTGGGTGGTAAACTTAAGCTGTTACCCAATTTGACACCACTTCTTGGTCCTTGGATGCGTTTAGTGAAGCCCACTCTGTTGCAAGCATTCAGGACAGGTCTTTGGTTTGAGGATAACTTCTCCCTCCTTTCCACCCTTCTATCAGTTTCAGAAGGATAATGGTTGGCCATTCCTTCATTGACTAAACCATTAAACACACACACACTATATCATGCACCACATATCACACACATCCCCCACATCACACACACACCACTTCTCTCTCACATATACACACTTTACATCTCTCTCTCGCACACACACACATACACACGCACTTCATGGTTTAGTTCTGAATACTAATTTCTGTCACTGTTATGTTAAAATCCATTTTACCCCCATTTCGCATGTTTCTTGTTTTGTTGTACCTTAGGAGGGTCATTATGCCAATAATAAACACCTGCACTGGTTCTGTTTCACTTCTTTGTTTCATATTTTTATACATTATTGACATTTCATCTCATCTTTTCCTTTTCTGCCCAGCACTATTCTCTCAAGAGGGGATTTCATTTCCTTTTGGATTTTATTAATTTTTTTTACTTGAATAAAACACATGCAAGGGCAAACAATAAAGAATTAATTATTACTAAAAAGCACAAAACAATTATATATTTTTTATATAAATTCTGGATCAGTGCTAATAGCTTTGATAAAAATATGAATGTGTGTATATATGTATGCATGTATATGTGTATGTTTAAGTGTGTGTCTATATGTGTGTGTGTCTATATATATATATATCAATTATAATCAAGGATAAAATCTATATAGGATTTTATCAAGTAGCTAGCTTGTAAAAACTTTCGGTTTTGTCATACTGAGGACAGTGAAGTGGTATTACATCACTAAACCAGAAACCGATCTGTGGCTAAACTTTTTCAAAGAATCTTTTTTGTTCATTCCCTCACTTTCAGTTCATGTCTATGTGATAAATAAAGTAGTTTAGAATCATTTGGCATCTTCTTCTAGCATGTGGCATTAGTTGGTAGTTGCCCTTATTATAATTTTATAATTATAGTTATAAAATTAAGCCTCACCGAGGCAATGACTTGTGACCGAGACCTTTGGAAATATGCTGTGCATGAGAAAACCTGGCAAGCCAAGTGAGACCATAACCCATGGCCTTTACCAGGTGTGTAGCCAGTCCGCTTATGTGTACCATTCCTTCTTTGGACACAAAACCCTGCTTGCAAAGACCTGTTGAGGCAAGTGAAATCGAAATTGAAAACAAAAAAGAAATTGAACCAAATTTGTTGACTGGCACCCATGCCAACCTTCCCTCATTGGACACTAAACTCAGTTTGCGAAGACCTATTGGGGCAAGTGAGATCGAAACTGAACCAAATTCAATGACTGGCACCCGTGCCAGTGGAGCGCTAACAGCACCATCCGAGTGGGATCACTGCCAGAGCAGCAGTCTCGCTTCCATGCCGATGGCACATAAAAAGTACCATTTGAGCGCGATCATTTCTAGCTTCGCCTTACTGGCACTCGTGCCGGTGGCATGTGAACAAAACATTGGACTGACTCCTCTGCAGGTGGCATGTAAAAAAACACCATTTGAGCGTGGCCGTTGCCAGTACCACTGGACTGGCCCTTGTGCTGGTGGCACATAAAAAGCACCCACTACACTCTCGGAGTGGTTGGCGTTAGGAAGGGCATCCAGGTGTAAAAACTCTGCCAGATCAGATTAGAGTCTGGTGTAACCATCTGGTTCGCTAGTCCCCAGTCAAATCGTCCAACCCATGCTAGCATGGAAAGCAGACGTTAAATGATGATGATGATGATGATACTTTGTGTGTGTATGTGTATATATATCATCATCATCATCATCATCATTGTTTAACGTACATCTTCCATGCATGCATGGAATATATAATGAGTCTCATACAAATCTTGGCAAATCAACTTGAAAACATCTCAACACATCTTTGGTTAACAGATTACTCTGAAAGAAAGTTTTCTAAAGTCATTCAACTGGTCGGTATGGTAATCCATACAGAGTTAAGCAATAGTTTACCAGTCCTGGAAATCTGTGCATATATCAGAGATATAATTAGTACATATTACTGGTGTAGCCCCCTAGCTTACCAGCTCTGGTCAAACTGTCTAACCCATGCCAGCATGGACAATGGACAGTAAATGATGATGATGATAATTACGTAGCATATTATTTAGTCAACAAAAGAATGGATAGCTTAAAAACATCACTACGCACATTTCAGCAGTGTGGCTGTTTATTACAATACAAAATACATTACATAACATATTACACAATGTTATGTCAATCCACACTGTTGTGTAACCACACTATTTCTTCAGGTGATATTCAGCCTTCATTTGCCAAAATACAATCTATAAAGATAAAGATGCAATCTATAAGGATAAAAATATTTATAAACCAACTGAATGAAATAAGGATTTTCAATGGGTGGAGATATTAAAGCTTGCAGCCAACTAGGCAGTTAAATTAATATATGAACATACTTGAAGGGGAGTGGCCAAGAGGTCTTATCAGATGTTGGATTCTACAGCAAAGAGAATTTTTGATGGGCAGCTAATTTCCTGTAATAAACAATGCAGCTGTCATTAAACAGAATCTGAAAAGTTATCAGTGATCCTCATTTAAGATGTGGCTCCAACATAACTATAAGAGCACAACAATCATTAAGGTAAATTGATAAGAGAATACAGCTTGCTGCTATGAGACGAATGTGAAGTATATCATACACGTGTGTATTTACACATATATGCTGAATAATATATACTCAGTCAGGGATGGAGAAGATTAAACTTTATGCATAAACACACCAAAAAACTACATTTACACAAGTAATCAACATACTCATGCAAATACATGCACTAATGGTTATTTAGGTGTGTGTATATACACAGACATTCCACAAATACATGTTCTATTAAATCATGCTAAATAGCATTGCCACAACTACCAACATATACACATACGTACACTTGTAAGAAAGGGCAAAGGGCAAAGACCCCCTTCGGTCATGAATGACCATGGGATTACTCCTAAAATGTTACCCTCCAAGGCACAAGTCCGAGCAAGGTTGTTTATGGAAGACCAGCAGTCACCCATGCATACCAGCCTCCCCTCTCCATACCACCGATGTTACCCAAGGGAAAGGCAAAGGCTGATGCAGCTTGGCACCAGTGACATCACAACTCAATTCTACAGTTAGTTGAACTGGAGCAATATGAAATAAAGTGCCTTACTCAAGGACACAACACACAGCTTGATCCAGGAATGAAACTCATTACCTCATGATTGTGAGCCAGTCGCTCTAACCACTGAACCATGGACACTACCTATAATAAACCACAAAATAGAATAGTATGTATTCCTTGCTTAGGGGTCCAAGATGAACTTGGCCAACAAAGTGTAGTTGTCTTTCCTTTCAAATACAATGCTCTAATGTTTAACATTTTTGATTCTCCTGAGACCACTCCTAGTTCTATGATATAAACACCCTGTTTTAAAGTGATTTAAATTTAAATTTTCTATCAAAATTTTGTGTTAATTTATGTTCTCAACACCAACTCAATAACGACAGTTATTTAACTAAATTCTTAAGTATTTTTAAAATTGAAACAAAGGAAGTGTATTTCTATGGAAATAAGGTAACAAGGGTTAAGGGAACATAACCACACAAGAGGAAAACCTGTGTGGTTAAATATTCCCTTATTCAGAGCAATAGCTGTCATGTCAAAGTATCTTTGATCCTCCGTTTTACTTTTGTGCAGTCATTTGACTGTGGCCATGCTGGGTCATCACCTTCAAGGTTTAGTCAAACAAATCAACTCCAGGACTTATTTTTCAAGTCTGGTACCTAATCTATTATTCCCTTATGCCAAATTCCTAAGTTACAGGGATATAAACAAACCAACACCGGTTGTCAAGTGGTGAAAGGGAATAGACACAAAGACACATGCTCACACACACATATACAATGGGCTTCCACACAGTTTCTTATTTCTTTATTGCCCACAAGGGGCTAAACATAGAGGGGACAAACAAGGACAGACAAAGGGATTAAGTCGATTACATCGACACCAGTGCATAACTGGTACTTAATTTATCGACCCCGAAAGGATGAAAGGCAAAGTCAACCTCGGCGGAATTTGAACTCAGAACGTAACGGCAGACGAAATACTGCTAAGCATTTCGCCCAGCGTGCTAACGTCTCTGCCAGCTCGCCGCCTTATATGGGCTTCCACACAGTTTCTATCTATCAAATCTTCTCATAGGGCGTTGATCAGCCTGTGGTTATAGTTGAAGACACTTGCTCAAGGTGCCACACTGTGGGACTGAACCCAAGACCATATGGCTGCAAAGCAATCTTCTTTTCCACACAGTTGTGCCTGCACTTATGTTCACTTTTAGTAGACAGTTTACACTGGTCATTACAAAAATGTATGGTAATTAGATGGGATTTGTGTGTTGGGTTAAAGGTGTATGATCAACTCATTAAGGCACATGGTTTAGTGGTCAGGGTATTCAGCTCATGACTGTAAGGTCTTGTGTTCGTTTCCCAGTGGTGCATTGTATCCTTGAGCAAGACACTTTATTTCATGTTGCTCTAGTCCAGAGGTGGGGAAACATTTTAGTGCGGTGAGCAAGAATTTACAAAGAAAAAGGTCTGTGGGTGGGTCACAAGTTCTAACTCTGTGTACATCTTGTATATATCTATGTATAATTCGATATACGTTAATAAAAATAAGTTTAAGACATTAAATTAATGCGTAACATCCTCATTAACGTCACCACTGAATTTAGGACATCTATATTACTTATGAGGTTTCTATATTTTTCAGCTAGAGTGTAGTTGGGTCCCAAGGGAGTGGTACAAACTTAGCACTATATGTTTTATAGTGAAAACAAAATTTCCATTCAAATGGCAGTTACCAGACAAGTTTCTGTTCTAGTTTAATTATTTTATGTGGTAGTGAAAACATGACCTATGTCACAAATAGGCATATGAATATTGTATAAATTTTATAATTGCAAAATTTACTATATTTTGTACATACGAATATATATATGGGCGGGAGTTTCCCGACTCCTGCTCTAGTCACTCAGCTAGCAAAAATGAGTTGTACCTGTATTTCAAAGGGCCAGACTTGTCATATTCTGTGTCACGCTGAATCTCCCTGAGAACTATGTTAAGAGTATACATGTCAATCACTTGCAAGTTAATTTCACAAGCAGGCTGTTCCATTGATTGGATCAACTGAAACACTCATTGTCATAACCAACAGAGTGCTTATAATTATCAACTCATGCACTCGAGTGTTAGAATTGGCAGCAGTTAAATTTTCTTTGTAAATCCAGTCATGGTCAACTTTGCCTTTCATCTTTACAGAGACAGTAAAATAATAGTTAAATAGCAGAGTGGCTAAGGGAATATAATCAACTACAGACACACAAAAGCATGCACATGCACACACATAAAAATATGTGGCCTTGCACCTATATTAAGAATCAAAGGAAAAACCTGCCTAAGAATAGAGACCGCTTTGTAATTTTTCCCCGCCATCAATACCAGATAAACCACTTATATATAGATGTGTTTCTCATGCCACCACTATTTGTGCCTTCGGCAATGGAAATTAACTATACTTTCATTAACATTCACTAATTATGTTATGTACAGTCAGAGCTGATAAGTGAGACTTTTTGAAAGTGTGTTGTCTATTCATGAAACACACACACACACACCCACACATTATGTACTGACATAATGAAAGAAAGAACTTTAAGATAACCCTCAGGAGATGGAAATAGCTAGCAGGATATGCAGAAATGTTATAAAATAACAATTCAGTTCTATATTTAAGAGATGAGGAATTATTTACATTATTTACATTTGACGGATATTTCTCCTCATCTTGTTTGTTGTTAACACAACGTTTCGGCTGATATACCCTCCAGCCTTCGTCAGGTGTCTTGGGGAAATTTCGAACCTGGGTTCTCATTCCTAACGATGTTACTATTATTATTATTACTATTATTAATCAGGTTGCTGATTAATAATAGTAATAATAATAATAGTAACATCGTTAGGAATGAGAACCCAGGTTCGAAATTTCCCCAAGACACCTGACGAAGGCTGGAGGGTATATCAGCCGAAACGTTGTGTTAACAACAAACAAGATGAGGAGAAATATCCGTCAAATGTAAATAATGTAAATAATGAAAATAACAATTCTTTTGAAATGTGAAAAGAAAAGTAAAAAATTTTAGACTACATAATAAAATATAGATGAAAAATCTGAGAAGAAAATCATAAATTTTATAAAGAGAAACATTGAAAAGGATATTAATTGGTGGCTAAATGCAGTGATTTTGTTCTCAAAGTGACTAGGATTTACTCAAATAGCTCAGAAATAACTGTGTAATTAAGAAATATGCTTCCCAACCATGTGGTTTTGAGTTCAGCCCCACTCTGCAATACCTTGGAAAAGTGTTTTCTATAGCCCATGGCTGACTAAAGTCTTGTAAGTGGATTAATAGATGGAAACCGAAAGAACCCTGCCATGTGTGTGTGTTTATTTGTGCTCCAAAAATTTCTGATTTACAAGTAGTGATGTTACTATCAGTTGCCCTTTCAACAAATCATTTGCCCTTCAACAACTTGCAGAATAAGAGATCCCTTACTGTAAAAAGAAAGGTAAGAGTTAGCAATAGATAGAATATCTGGCCATAAAACAATTCCTCAATAATATATTCATCTAACTTGTGCTAGCTTTGGAAAACATTAAAAGCAAATGAATTCACCTAGCAGAATTTAAACCAGTAGAGAAAGAAAATAATTTTTTATTATAATTACAGAAATTGGTGTTAATATTTGTATTTTACTAAATCTTATTATTACATTTCGTTTTTGTATTTGGTTTGCAAGATTCTTTATATGAATTTGTGCGTTGAAGCGTATTTTATTGTGTCTGGGGAGAGTCATTCACTTTTAGTGCCTTATTAATTTAGCACACTCACCAGTTTGATTTCCACTCATTTACTCATTTATTTTTTTTACTAAATAGGCGCAGGAGTGGCTGTGTGGTAAGTAGCTTGCTTACCAACCACATGGTTCCGGGTTCAGTCCCACTGCGTAGCACCTTGGGCAAGTGTCTTCTACTATAGCCTCAGGCCGACCAAAGCCTTGTGAGTGGATTTGGTAGATGGAAACTGAAACAAGCCCATCGTATATATGTATATATATGTATGTGTGTTTGTGTGTCTGTGTTTGTCCCCCCACCATCGCTTGACAACCGATGCAGGTGTGTTTACGTCCCTGTAACTTAGCGGTTCGGCAAAAAGAGACTGATAGAATAAGTACTAGGTTTACGAGGTATAAGTCCTGGGGTCGATTTTCTCGACTAAAGGCGGTGCTCCAGCATGGCCACAGTCAAATGACTGAAACAAGTAAAAGAGTAAAGATTAAAAGAGTAAATAAGTAAAAATAAAGTAATAAATAAGTAAATGAGTGGAAATCAAACTGGCGAGTGTATTAAATTAATAAGGCACTAAAAGAGAATGACTCTCCCCAGACACAATAAAATTATTACTACATATTTTGGAGATGTACTTTATCCATTTATCAATTTAAAACTACCTGCTCCTGGCCCTCAAGAGCTTTTAGCAGAGTTCATTCTAGTAGCAGCTTTCAGGCCATATCTCTTGTCTGAAGATAATGTTCACTTTTCCTCTTACCAGTTTTTAGAGCCCTGAAAAGGGGGCATGGGTGAAGCCCTTCTGCTGATTTAGCCATAACCCAGAAATATAATTAACAAAAAACAAAGTGGACTCTGAAGAAAGCACCCAAAGACCAGATGATAATACTAAACCAGGAGACAAGTTAGGTCTTCCATCTATGATAGAGTTTATTCATTTGTTGATTGTTTATTTCACCATAGATTGATGGGTTTGGATGGAGAATTATTTGAGGCTGGATTTTACAGCTGGATGCTTTTACTGTTGCCAACCATTACTTCAAGTAAGGGGTTTCTTTATTGCACACAACATTGAAAACACAGAGGGAGCAGTTATAATGTCGACAAGGAATATCAACATCAGCATTGCTTCATTCACACAATGGCAAAGAATGGAATATAACTGTTCACATACACATACATATCTATTTACATACACACACACATGCATGTTGACTTCTTGAAGTTTCTGTCTACCAACCCCTTCACATGGTATTGGTTAGCTCTGGGCTATACCAGAAGACACTTGCCCAAAATGCCATGCAGTGGAACTGAACACCTGAAACCCCTGGTAACAAGGTGAATCCTTAAACCACACAGCCATACCTGCACCTATAATATATAAAGATAAAAACTAATTCACAGCCCTTAATTTTCTTCTTTTTCAGACAGTAATTTTTTTTAAGACTCTCTTTGTGAATTTGCCTTTCAACATTGAATATTCTGTATTTTTACTAACTGAATTTTTTTGTGTTTTGATAGGTTCATCTTTATCATGGGGTCCACTATTTCGAGAGATCCCTCTTACTGTTTTGTTTGGTGTCTTTCTTTATCTTGGTGTGTCTTCTATGAGTGGGGTGCAAATGTATGAAAGAACTAAACTGCTACTTATGCCAGTGAAACACCATCCATCTGTTGGCTATGTGCGACGGGTAAGTTCTCTTTATATTATGTCTGTCTATTAATATGACTCCAGCTTTGAAAAATAATACATGAACGATATTGCTATCAATTCGTTCATGGAATTGAACTTGGTGTCTTTGGTTGAGAAGTGATCTTATTCACTATAAAGTTCTAAGGAAAGATATGCCCCTGGCCACTTTGAGTTATTTCTTTTAGCTCATTTTTGCTTCAGTTACGCATATTAGCTAAGCTATAAATGTTTTCTAAGGGACTGAGAGAGTTGTGGTGATTTGCTGTACTTGAGAAGACATATCAAGCTGAGTAAAACTGTTGTCATCCATACATTCAGGCTTGTCCATTATAGGTGCTGGTGCCATATAAAATGCATTTGTGCCGGTGCTGCATAAATGCACCCATGCCAGTGGCACATAAAATGCACCCAGCACACTCTGTAAACTGGCTGGTATTAGGAAGGACATCCAACCGTAGAAACCATACCACAACAAACAACTGGAGTTTGGACAGCTCCCTCCTAGCTAGCTCCTGTCAAACCATCCAACTCATGCCAGCATGGAAAATGGACATTAACCCTTCTGTTACCATATTTCTGTTGAGAAGAAACTTGCCCAAGGTGCCACACAGTGGGACTGAATGCCAAACCATGTGGTTGGGAAGCAAGCTTACCACACAGCCGCGCCTGCACCTATCTCCACTTCTCAAGTGGAACTGATCTTATGTCACCTAGAGTCAGAGATAGTTCTAATAAATAAAAAAATTATGTTATGTGGTATTTAATATACCTGCATTTGTCTATGCAGTACAACTAATTATTTTAGAGGAGCAGAAGGCATTTTTTGCATGGCACCTGTGCCCAGCGTCGCCTTTCTGGCACTTGTGCCCGTGACATGTGTAAGGATTTTCGAGCGAGATTGTTGCCAGTGCCCCTAGACTGGCTCTTGTGCGGGTGGCACATAAAATACACCATTTTGAGCGTGGCCGTTGCCAGTACTGCCTGACTGGCCTTCGTGCGGCTGACACGTAAAAGCACCCACTACACTCTCTGAGTGGTTTGCGTTAGGAAGGGCATCCAGCTGTAGAAACTCTGCCAAATCAGATTGGAGCCTGGTGTAGCCATCTGGTTTCACCAGTCCTCAGTCAAATTGTCCAACCCATGCTAGCATGGAAAGCAGACGTTAAATGATGATAAAAAGAAGGCAGAGAGAGAAAATGCAAATTACATAAATGTCTTAACATCTATATTGATTTACGTTTGTTTTTCATAAGAACATAAATTCATCATATCTTCAGCAGTGAGGAGGTGGTTGGAATGATGTCTAATATGTTCCATGAAAGACAAAACTAAGTGGACAATCCTCATGTTTGTGCTCAGCTACCAAACCTCCTGCTAAAAAGACATGATTGGTGGTGGTCAGTAGAATGCCACTTGGACACAGACTAAGGCATGATCAGTCGTAACTGGATGAGAGTGCACATTGCAAGACCTGAAACAGGCAATGGCTCCCAGATATAATGCTGATGATGTGTCCAAGTATTGCGTTTAGATGAATGATTAGCATATGTATGGAGGTGGGGACATCCACCCTTAGAAATCATGCCAGAACAGACATTGAAGTTTGAAGCAGCCCTCCAGTTCATTAGATCTTATCAAACTGTCCAATCTATTCAAGCATGGAAGACAAAAATTAAATGACGGTGGCAGCAGTGGCAGGGAGGAGAAGGAGGAGTTCTGACCATTATATTATAAACAAACTGATTTGTCATGTTTTTGTTGTTGATGTTTCAGGGGTTTTTTTGTCTTTTTGTTTTTCTTTTCTATTTTTCATACATTTTTAACTCTCTCTCTCTCTCTCTCTCTCTCTTTCTTTCTTTCGATTGCAGGTGCGAACAGTCCGAATGCATCTTTACACATTAACCCAGCTGTCTTTATTGGTGGTCCTATGGGTAGTCAAATCAACAGAAGCAGCCTTAGCTTTCCCTTTTCTTCTCATCCTTCTTGTACCACTTCGGTTAAAACTGCTCACATTTATTTTTACTGAGAAAGAGCTTCATGAGGTAAATATATTTTCATTCTTACAGACTTTTTGCATCAAAACATTTCAACTCATCACATAAACTGATGGAAACTTTTATTCTTTTACTGGTTTCAGTCATTTGATTGTGGCCATGCTGGAGCACTGCCTTAAAGGGTTTTAGTTGAAGAAATCGACCCGCAGGACTTATTCTTTTCTAAGCCCAGTACCTATTCTGTCAGTCACTTATGCTGAACTGCTAAGTTACAGAGACATAAACACACCAAGCAATGGCGGAGGGGGGACAAACACAGACACACATACATGCACACACACACACACACATTGGTCTGCCTGATGCTATGGTAGAAGTCACTTGCCCAAGGTGCTATGCAGTAGGACTGAAACCAGAACCATGTAGTTGGGAAGCAAGCTTCTTACCACACGGCCACACCCAATATATTTATGTATATATGTCTATGTGTGTATGTATGAGCATCATTGATTTAACGTTTGGTCTTTAATGTTATCTTCTCCAGTGCATTGAACCTGTGTTATCTGTCTTAAATTCAATTGCATGGATTAAATGCCAGAACAAACCCTTTACATACACTTTGGAATATTTTACTTCAATTTCTATCTCACAGTTAATATTGAATAATAATTATCTCTACACCTAGCCCTCAGAAATAAAATTTATAAATGTCATATAGTCAGTAGAAAAACTGCAATCAACTGAGATAAGATTTTCTTCGGGGTCATATTAATCTTGGCTCCTTCAACAGCAGAAAATATACTGCTCATATCAAGGAACTATCATTGCATCTTACCCTATTCCATGAAAAAGTGGACATTAAAACAATGATGAGGTGATGATACAGTTAAATAAAGTATCGTTACAGTTTGCTCTTTTTTGTGTATGATTTTCTAAGTCAGTCTTCTTCATAATCTTTGAGCTAATATTATGAGACAGACATTTTGACAAAGCTATTTTGGCATCAATGATTCAATGCTGACTTGTTTGACATCAGATGTTTTAGTGTTTCTCTGATTCCCCTCCTTCTCTCTCTCTCTCTCTCCCTCCCTCTCCTCTATTTATGTGTGTAAGCATATTTCTTTCTGTGTATGAGGAAAGGGAACGTGTTTATGTCAATCATGTTCATTCAATAGTTGAACAGCCTGCTTGTGAAATTAACGTGCAAGTGGCTGAGCACTCCACAGACACGTGTACCCGAAACGTAGTTCTCGGGGATATTCAGCGTGACACAGTGTGACAAGGCTGACCCATTGAATTACAGGCACAACAGAAACAGGAAGTAAGAGTGAGAGAAAGTTGTGGTGAAAGAGTACAGCAGGATTCGCCACCATCCCCTACCGGAGCCTCGTGGAGCTTTAGGTGTTTTCGTTCAATAAACACTCACAATGCCCGGTCTGGGAATCAAAACCGCGATCCTATGACTTCGAGTCCTCTGCCCTGACCACTAGGCCATTGCACCTCCACATCAGAGAAATATACCTAGTAGATATAGCAAAAAGATTAGATATGTGTAAATATTGACAGATAAGTACGAAATTTGTAATTTTTAAGTGATCTCATATGAGATCACTGGTAGGTAATGGGTTAAGCTTCCTAAACTGTTGGTTAGAGTTCTTATAAAGAAAATTGTTGTCTAAACGTGGTTCAATGTTTTTTTTTTTTTCCATTATTTTTCAGTTGGACAAAGAAGAAGAAGATACTGAAGAAGAAGAAGATGAACCTGATTTCTATCAGTTAGCTCATATGCCAATATAAGTCTTTAAAAAAACAATCTATTGTTCCACATGTGTTACTCAGAGAATCCCCTCAGTCTATCTGCTAACTGTTTTTGAAATGTACTGCTGTACAACCCAAGGCAGTTTAACAATAATGCAGAGATTTTCTTTTTTTTTTTTTTTTTTTTTTTTTCAAAT
>NC_142928.1:136322894-136350394 GCF_046866305.1 Octopus bimaculoides
AATAACATATAATATTTCTCACTCTCTCCCACTCTTTCTCTCTTTTCCCTTCTCTCTCATGTTTTTGTCTTAAGCAAGAATTTTTTTTCTTCATGACAAACTGCAGTAAAAAGCCTTTTACATAGTTCAAATATCTCTCAAATGTGTTTGAACTGGTCTTAAGTTTGTTTACTCTTAATCACTGCTTCAAGTATCTACTCATGGGTGTATATATATATGTGTGTGTGTATATTGTGTTAGAGGCACACTAAGCAGTGTACAGTCATATTTAACAGGTTCTTGTACATTTTGACATAGAAAGACAATACACTGTAAATTGTCTCCTTGGAGAATTTCTTCTCTCAAGACAACTTGAAGCATATTGTCTTCTCATGTCCGAATGTGCACAAACATATTAGATATGACTGTACGTCACTAATATACGTATGATATATTCTCTCCCCCCTATCTATCTTCCTATCTCCTTGTCTTACTATCTTTAGTGGTGTCACCTGAAATCGTCAATTGTCTGTATCAGAACCTTCCCCCAACCCCATCCATAGAAAAATTAATATTAATACAATACTTCCTTATTTTATGCCTCTCCTGTTTTGTTACCACCAAAGCCTGAAGTTTTTTTTCTTTCTTTTCCACATAAGAGATCATCTAATTTCACCTATTACTGACAATATTTATTCACTAATATTATTGAGCTGTAAACAATGAAAATTATCTTTAAAATACATGGGTTAAAATAGGTTTTGTTTTCTTTGTTCTTTCCAGTTACATCTAAAGTTATTTGATTTATATTCAGGAGTAATCTCACTTGTTTGGAATCTCATTGTTTGGTTTATCATTCTGAGAAGTTGTGGGATTCTATTATTCTGTTTAAAGTATTTCAGATTTGAAAACAATATTTCTTCCATTTTAATTTATCAATTTAGTTACTTTTATGAGTTCATGTGGCAGTTTAAGTAAACAGCATATGTATCATTATCATGTATATATAAAACAAGTATCAAATTCACAGAGCAAAAGGACATGTACAAACATGAACATCATCATCATCATCATCATCATCATCTTCAAAATGAACAGAATATGATAAAATCTCATTGTCTGTTCTCCTTATTTCCTACATTTCCTACAGATACTAAACTATGGAATGAGATAGTTAGGTGCAGCTGTTTGAATGCTGAGGATTTAGCATGGCTGACTGGAAATTCAGTCTGTTTTGGTGACTGTACTTTTTGGCACTGGAGGCAAGCACACACACACATACACACACACACACACACACACACACACACATATGTACACACAGAAATATACACATAAAAAGAAAAAAGAGCAAGGGAAGGGAGAATTACAATTTATTAATTGAACACCATTGACATAAGCTCATTCCTTCTCCTCATACACATAAAAAAGAAATATACTTGCACATATAAAGAGAGAGAGAGAGAGAGGGGTGGTGAATAAGAGAAACATTAAAATATCTGGCATCAAATCAGCAATGCCAAATGAACAGTGCCAAAACAGCTGTGCCAAAATATTTCATACCTACTCAACTACACCCTATTTCTCACTCCATCATTATCAATGATTGTAGAGTTTTTGAACAAACAAGAAATACAATGATGTGGTTGCTAAAGATTGTATCTAAAGATGTAAAATTCATTTAAATAAGGGAGAATAATTTTTTCTTTTTTTTTTTTGCATCTTTTTAATTAACCAATTCAATGCTTTGCTCATTTTCTGCTTTTTGTAGCATATAACTTTACAATAATAATAACTACTATTAGCACTGATTTGTTGCTATAAAATTATAAAGCAAGGATTTGAAAGCATGATTTGAAACTGGCATGTCAATATTCCAGATGCAGAACTGAGTTGCCGTCCTTACTAAGCACAAATGATATTGTTTCATACACAAGCGTAAAGCTAGATTTTTGTTGGTTTGGAAGCTTTTCCCAAGAGCATTAGTGACATAACAAAAGAGACATAGTTTTAAATAAAAGCCAAAACCAAGTTTTAGACTTGTTTCATTCACCAAGGGCTTCACATCTCATTTCCAATTCCAACAATTAAAAGAAATATTGCTTATTTGACTCATATCACTTATTTCCTCTTTATTTCTTCAGTCTTATTAAATCCGCATGTGATCATCAGGTTCTATCTCATTACAGCAGAGTATAAAAAGGTTTGAATTTAAAACATCTGATACACACTATTCACTTCATTTGAGTATCTATACGTTGCTCTCTTCCACTCTCACTGCATTTTTTTACAACATTTTTATAAATGATATTCATGCCACTGATAAAAATTTACAATCTTTCTTTTTATCGTTTCTTTTATTGTTTTTATTAAAATTTCTGGAAACAAGATTAAGCATCCTTTCTTCATAAAAACATTAGCCATAAGCTCTTTCTTTCCCCCTTTAGTTGTTGTTGTTGTTGTTGTTGTTGTTGTTTCTACTGCTTTATGCAGTTGAATGATGTATTGTGAAGAAGTTGAACTTTTGTGTCTCCTGTTAATTTCAGGATCTCTTAAGGGGAATATACTAATATTGTTTCCTATTGCCTGCTTCAGATCAAAGAGAAGGCTTAAATTCAGCATGGCAAATAATTGAAATATTTGGTTTTTATATACAGTAATCTCGCTATTCATTGCAATGAGTTGCACTTACCTATGGTATCTATTTATGGCTAGGTGTATGGAGCTAGCAGTAGCTAGTGTCTTGACCTGTAACAAGATAATCACTGTTCGTTCTTCAGCTGGTAGTCCTACGTGCTCTCTATTCAGCCAGCTGCAGTTCTCTCTTTATAGTATGTCTGAAAAATAACTTATTTTTATACTTAACAATAGCTTGGATATTTTAAAACTAGTACATCAAATACTTTTAAAATATCAGTCCTGGTTCTGTACATCCACTAACTGCAGGTTAGAACCTGTGTTTATGCAGTCTTCATCTGTTGTTGCTGTTTATTCTAACCAATGAATTCCTACTATATAACAGAATTAAATGTGTGTGTGTGTGTGTGTGTGTGTGTGTATGCATATGTGTGCATGTGCATGCACTTGCCTCCATTGAGAAGATGAATGTAACCTCTTAAAGGCCTCACAGTGTATTTCACTCAGAACACAATTCTGAAACATTAACTACAGCCTCATTTATATATTTTTTACTATAATTCAGCTCTCTTTCAATTAATTAATGAAGGCCAAAGCTAAAACTGTAACCACAAACTGAGACTGCATCTGCCTTCTCTTGTTTATAACATGATTAGTTTGCCATCTAGACATCTGCCTGCATTACAATAGCTTTGTCAGAAGAGAAACTTGGTTGCAATTGACAATTTTTTTCTGTCCTACTCCCTTAAAAAATGAAAGAAAACAGCCACTAAAAGTAGATTCAAGTTAGTTAAAGTTGTATGCATTTTGTTTATCCCAAATTGGTTTTAATGATGGAAAGTTTTTGCTTGAAGATTAATACAAGTGTATAAATGCTACTCAGAAAAAATACATATTTCTTGTAAATATAACAATTTACAAAAATAATTAACTGTAAGAGTTTTTTTCTTTCTTTTTTTTTTTCTTTTTATTTTAATCAATCCAAAGTAGAATACGAAGTGTATACTAAGCACTTAAAAATTTATCATACATTCCCTTTTAATGTTTCAAAAGTTATTAAACACATAGCTCTCAACTGCATTTCTTTGTTTAAATTTCAATATCTTGTAAGCAATTATTTTCTTCTTGAAAATTAGAAATTAAAATTAATGGAACACAATTGGAAATTCTCTCATCATTTGTAGCATTAATTTAGACCAACAAAGAAATACAGTCTTCATTACAACATTTCTTCTTCATTGAAGTAACAATGAGTAAATTTCGAAACCTTGCAAAGTAGTGCCATTTCTTGTTTTGTCATTATCATAACACAGACATCAGTATCCTAAATCAGAATAAATCAAGATGCATATAAAGAAAAACTGATTGCAGAAATTATTGTAAATAGCAAAAGTCAATATGAATACTATTTTATTGTTCTTATATGTTTTTTTAGTTTTTATATATACATATGTAACTTGTTTCTTACAGCCTGGTCATAGTACTGTTAACAACCAAATAAGTATAAAATAACAAAGAGAAAAATTATATATTTCCTTTTCCTCTTGTGTGTGCGTGTGTAAGGGTGAACATATCCAATGTTAAGTAAATTTATCATTCAGAAACCTTTGTTTCTACTGCTTTTGTGTGAATTTTTCATTCCATTTTCTTATTAATAGCTTTTTTGGATTTTTTTCTGTTATATTAAAGAACATTTAAATAAACAATTCCATTGTTTTTAATATTTTGATGTAAAAAAAAAACTGTAGTTACACTTTTTTAATAACTGGTGTAACTAGATCAACATACATGTACAATACACAAACACACAATTTTATTATATTTTTTTCTTTCTTTTTTAAGTATGCTATATCAGTAGTTATTGTGTATATATATCATGAGATTTTTTTTTTGTGTTATTTTTTTCTTAATATTTTTCTCTTTTTCAGTAATAAAAATCCTTCCTTTTAAACTGCCAAATAAACACCAAGTTCTTACAAGGATCCCATTAAAAATGTAACATCTCCCTCCAATTTCACTGGTTCCCATCTGTATCCACTGTTGCAAATTCTTCAGCAAGGACCAGTAGATTACAGATACACTTGCACTAATCTTTCTCTGATCTTTAATACAAAAAGAATATCGCATAGTAACTGATATGCCATGAAAACTAGGCAGAAACACACGTTAGAACTGCGTCACAGATTATCATTTAAATTTGGGTTGTGTGTGTGTATATATATATATATATATATATATAAAATATATACGTACACACATATATATATATATATATATACATATAGCTTTGCATATATATATTTAAGTTAAAATTACAATGTTTATATATATTTATGTATGTATGTATGTATATATACAGAGTGCAGTGAATAAATTGTCATCTAAATTACACAAAAGTGAAAATAACACCGACATTGCATTTTAACAGATATATTTACCAAAATTACATAAAAATATCCTGAAATACTAAAGAGTAAATTTATTCAATAGAATCGCCATTGGCTTCAACCAAAGCCTCCAGACGACTTCGGAATCTCCCGCAACTCTTCTGGACGGTCCCCTTGTTTAAGTTGGTGAATGCTGTCATATTCCTTGCCTTCAGTTCATCTTTGCTGTTACAAGGAGTTTTGTTTGTCTCTCGCTCAACTGCACCCCACACATAATAATCAAGGGGGTTGCAGTCTGGGGAGTTAGGTGGCCAGATGTTAGGGATGATGTGGTCACAGAAATTATCTGACAGCCATGAGTGGGTTCTCCTGCTTGTGTGGCATGGTGCAGAGTCTCGTTGCCAGACACAGGGTCCTCCAGCAGCTAGCCTCTTGACCCAGGGCAGCACTACCTCCTCCAAGCATTTGATGTAGGCCTCCATGTTAAGTCTGAGGCTGTGTGGGAAGATGAATGGAGGCATAACAGCACCATCACTAGTGATCACTCCAAACACCATGATGTTGACTGGATGTTTGATTTTTATCACTCTCAGTACATGTTTTGGGGACACAACAAGTTAACGGTTGTTTTGTGTGTTCACTATCTGATCCAGGCAGAAATTTTTCTTCTCTGAGAAAAACTTAAGCATGTTCGGTTGGAGGGGATGCTTGAGTTTGTTCAAAAGCTTCGTAACGCGGTCTTTCCTCTTGACCTTGATGGCTTGGGATAAAAATTTGGCCTTTTCTCATCTTGTATGAGGAATATTGAATGTCTTCATGCACTACCTGCCTGATAAGAAAATCAGACACTCTCATGTCCCTGGCAATAGACCTGGTTGACTTGGAGGGATCATTGTCAATCATGGCCTGAATCTCACCAACAAATTCAGGAGTTCTTTTCTTATCGGAGTGAGTTTTCCGAGCTGCCATACCTTTGTAATCACTGTTAGACTTATCCAACTCTTTCTGAATCCTCTGCACTCTTCTCAGACTGATGCCCAAACACTCTGAAATGTTTGTATTGGAGCTTCTGGCACAAATGCTAAGCTGTACAGCATATCATTTGCAAATTTCTAGCAGAGTGAATTGCCTCATGATGCGGTTTGTCTCGGACGATGCCCAACTGACCCTACTATATTGGGTAGTCAACAAAATCAAAAACAAACTGTATGAAATTAAAATATAAAATGGCAACAATTTACCCATTGCACCCTGTATATATAATTATCTACATGTGTGTGTGTGTGTGTGTGTATTTATATATATATATATATATTGTGTAATTTTAACTTTGTATTTAAATCTTCAGACTCTTATAACCAAAGGTCATTTTTTTTCAGATAACAGTATACTATGAAGGTGAAATTTAATTATATAAAAATTTAGACATATTGGATTGTGGGAGTTAAAAATATAGCACTAACCAACTAGTTTCTGTTACTGACTGTTTTTGAGTCGTTTCTAACCATTAATTAATAAACCGAATTAAAGTTAGATTAGTGTCTACAAATTTTCACTCATGTACCATGTGGCTTATTGTACAGCCACCATATAGCATCTACCTCAGTTTTAAGTGTATATGTTCAAGAAATATACTCTCTTCAGACAATCGCACCCCTGTAGTGGTGGACTTCCCAAACATATATATATATAATCTTTCTTATTTGCTTTCCAAATTCTTATTGTTTAGTCCACTACTCAAGTATTTCTGATTATTGATTGTAGAGTAGCAGCAATAGTACAGTTAGTAGAGAGCTATGTTGGATGCTTCACAATACCTTTAGTTCGGTACCTCAGGGTTCTGAGTTCATATCTCGCCAAGGTCAAATTTGCCATTCATTCTTCTGGTATCTGTAAAATACGTGTCAGAAAGAAAGACATTCGATTCAATCCACTACAAACCACTCCAATTTCCTCAACATATTTGGCTTTCGGCCTAGTCGAAATCATTGATCACAAGTTGCCTCCCATGAGTTGTTAAACCTATTTCAATACGTCAGCTTTTTGTAATAAAGTTATGTGAAAAGCGAAGTGCAAATGTTTTCTGTTCAGATTTTTTCCACTTTGACACAGGGAAAAGGAAAACTTGCTTTCTTCATATATATATATATATATATATATATATATATATATTCTTTTTATTTAATCAATTATGTTATTGCTATTGATCCAAGGATTGTATAATTTGTTAACTGTTGCTTCGAAACATTATTATTATTATTATTATTATTTGGCATATAACAAAAAGAAACCCTCTATCAAACACAAAAGCCTATCAATGCAAACCAACACGGCAGACCCTAGTTATGAGAGCGCAAGCAATGTCATACAACAAAATAACAACTGGTAGCCGATAAGAGATGTTAATGGCACATTTAGGGTACTGTATTTGCAAAACAAAGCAACTTTATAATGAGACATAAAATCTAAAAGCTCTCTTTTTATACAATGAACTAACAAATATCCTCTTGCCACAACTACAAAAACACTGATTAACTATAACATTCCTTTGTATATTTCAAATGAAACAGAGTTGTGTCCCATTAAAGTTATTTGATATGTGTGTGTGTGTGTGTGTATATATATACATATATATATATGTATGTATATATATATATATATATATATATATATATATATATATAACACAAACGCACGCACACATTACAATCTTTAGATGATCAATTTCCTTGAAACAGCTGCAGAATTAGGATTATGAAATTGGTTACATGTATATAAAAATTTTGATTTTATTCATCTTACTTTGAGCTGTGCGAATAATACTGCACTGAGTTGGTGCTTCTACTTAAGTACCTAATTCAACTGAATCTCAATTATTTCTTTTATGTGTGTGTGTTACGTTTTTTTTTATATTATTGACGTAAATGACTTCCTCAAGATACACTAATATATATATATGTGAAATAGGGCAAGATTCAAGTAAGAAAATTTTTTCTGGACGTATATGGTTTTCATGATAACCCTATGAAACACACACACGTGTGCTGTGTTACTTTTTCGTGGGTTTTTTTTTTTTTTTTTTTTTTGGTGGGTTGGAGCATTACTCTAGAAATTTCTTAAGTTTTAAATTCAGGATGGACTAAATATACTCTGGTATATAGACAGAGTTTGCAAAAATTTGTTAGAAAATTCAATATAATGACATATATATACATACATATATATATATATATATATATATATATATATATATATATATATATATATATATAGATATATATATATACACACACACACACACACACACTAAATCTCATATACACAAACGCACACACACACACATACACACATTGCATGCTTGTTTAATAAGTCTCTACAGTTCTTACACCAAATATGCATTGAATGAATGAATGAATGAAAGTCTCAGACACTATTTGTAGAATGAAAGTATTTATGAAGCTTAATAGCATTAATGTACTTATACATACACACAGCATGTATGTTTATTGTTTAGTATGTTTTGTAAAAAGAAACAAAAACGTCAAACACTTGCTATATTCTGCTGTTGGAGGTATGTCCTGTCTGATGTATGTTTGCCAAACATTTGTTTGAAACAAATGTGAATATCAAGACAATGAGAAGAATTTTCTTGACAACACAGGAGTGGCTGTGTGATAAGAAACTTGCTTTCCAACCACTTGGTAGCCTCAAGTCAATCAAAGCATTGTAAGTGGATTTGGTAGCCAGACTGAAATAAGTCCATTGTGTGTGTGTCTATGTTTGTCCCTGCTTAACGCTTGATAACTGATGGTGTGTTTATGTCTCAGTAACTTAGCACTTCAGCAAAGGAGACAGAATAAATACCAGGCTTTAAAGAAAAAAGATAGGGAGAAGCACTGGGGTTCATTTGGCTAAAATTCTTCAAGGCGGTGCCCCAGCATAGCTGCAGTCTGATGACTGCGACAAGTGTATAATAAAAGCTAAAGAATTTTATGTAAAAGTCAACCAAAAGGTCTATAGAAAGAAGTTTTGATTCACAGGCACAGGCATGGCTGTTAGTAAGAAGCTTGCTTCCCAGCCATATAGTTCTGGGCTCAGTCCCACTGTGTAACACCTTGGGAAAGTGCCTTCTACTATAGCCTTGAGCCAACCGAAGCCTTCTGAGTAGATTTGGTAGACAGAAACTGTAAGAAGTGCATCGTATATGTGTGTGTATTTGTGTGTCTGTGTTTGTCCCCCCACCTTTGCTTGACAACTGATGTTGGTATGTTTACATCCCCGTAACTTAGCAGTTTGGCAAAAGAACCAATAGAATAAGTACTAGTTGATTTGTTTGACACAAGGCAGTGCTCCAGCATGGCCACAGTCAAGTGACTGAAACAAGTAAAAGAGTAAAAATATGTAATGTTCGCTAAATACTTGATGAACCCATATATATATATATATGTATATGTGTATATATATCCTATGTATGTATATCATATGTATATATATTGTATGTGTGTATATCATATGTATGTATATTGTATGTATATCATATGTATATATATTGTATGTATATCATGTATATATATCATATGTATATATATTATATGTATATATATATATCATATGTATATATATTATATGTATATATATATATTATATTTATATATATCATATGTATATATATAGTATATGTATATATATCATATGTGTATATATTTTGTTATATATATGTTTTATATATATAAAGAGAGAGAGGGAGAGGTAATGGTGTCAATAAGACCCAAAGGTGTCAGGTAATGCTGAGTAAGTACTATGGACAGACTTTAGTTAAGCTCCAGGCTCTGTGATTATGCGAATGAGGAGGGTCATATATCAGCATGTGTATATATAAAAAAAAATTTTCAGAATGATATAACTATTCTAGATAACTATTGCTTAGCCATTTTCTCACACCGTCTCCAATGAAGGGATATATAAAATATCCTGGAAACAGCTGCAAAACCTATTTATAAATGTTCTAAAATCTTTCACAGCCTTGGACTTTTATCTCATTCTGAAAATTTATATATATATATATATATATATATATATATATATATATATATTGACCGAGACCTTTGGAAATGTGCTGTGCGTGAGAAGACCCGGCAAGCCAAGTAAGATCGTTGCCAGTGCCCCTGGACTGGTTCGTGTGCGGGTGGCACATGAGATGCACCATTTTGAGCGTGGCCGTTGCCAGTACCGCATGACTGGCTCCCGTAGGATTTTCGAGCGAGATCGTTGCCAGTGCCCCTGGACTGGCTTGTGCGGGTGGCACATAAAAGACACCATTTCGAGCGTGGCCGTTTTCGTGTGGGTGACACGTAAAAGCACCCACTACACTCTCTGAGTGGTTGGCGTTAGGAAGGGCATCCAGCTGTAGAAACTCTGCCAAATCAGACTGGAGCCTGGTGTTGCCATCCGGTTTCACCAGTCCTCAGTCAAATCGTCCAACCCATGCTAGCATGGAAAGCGGACGTTAAACGATGATGACGATGATGATGATGTGTGTGTGTGTGTTAGTGGTTCATATATCTGAAAAAGAAGCATACTTTAGAGCAGTAATACTTAAAAAGGTTGTTGGTTAGCATCAGTCAGAGAGTGACCATTTGGTTTTGCACTCCACTATGAACCTAATAGGCACAAAACCGATGATCAGTTTCTGGCTGACCATAACCAACAACCTTTTAAGTATATATATATATATATATATATATATATATATATATATATATATATATATATATATATATATATACCATATCTGATGGTATAAAAGATGCATGGGCATATTAGATGCACTCCAGTTTCAGCAGTGCACATTCAGGAAAAAATGTTTTTAGTGAATTAAAGTATGTAATATAGGACCTGAGGTGATTTGTTTTTTTTATATTTAGCTATTTTTCTGGGAGGAAAAAGTGCACCATATATGCCATCAAATGCAATGCACTTTTTCTCCCCCAAAAATGTGTGTGTGTGTGTGTATATATATATATATATATAAATTTTTCTCTAAACGGATGGCGATATTTATGGCACACATAGAACAAAAAACCGGAGGGAACGGTTTTTTGTTCTATGTGTGCCATAAATATCGCCATCCGTTTTAGAGAAAAATTTGTAGTTTAGAATCAGTAGTTCTTTGACTGCTATTTCTAAATTTTCAGTATGTTGGAGAAGCAACTCAATGCTAATCCCTGTATATTTATGATGATAAATGGTTTTACCGATAAAGGTTTTTTCATACTGAACTACTTGGCAAAATTGTTAATTATTAATTCTATTATTAATTGACGATTCCCTGCCCTTATTCTTGTATATATATATATATATATATATATATATATATATACACACACACATACATGCTTGGTTGTGTGATTAAGAAGTTATCTTCTCAATCATGTGCTTTCAAGTGAATTATATTGCAGAGCAACTTGGGTATATATCTTCTGTTATGGCTCCAAGTCAGCCAAAGCCTTTGTTAGATGGAGACTGAAAGAATCCTATTGTGTGTATATATATATGTATGAACATGTGAGTGTTTATGTCTTCTTGTCTTGATGTTGGACAGAGGTTGTAAATGAACTTACCCATTATCCAAGTGATGTTTGTTTCCAATCTTCTGTGAAAACATGTCAGGCCATGGGGAAATATTACTTGCTTGGAAACTGGTGAGGGTTGGCAACAGGAAGGGCATTTGTTACTTGAAAATCTGTCTCAACAAATTTCATCTGACCTATTCAAGCATGCAGAAATGAACATTAAAATAATGATGTGTGCATATATATATATAGATGTGTATGTGTTTATATATCTATATACACATACATATAGGCGCAGGAGTGGCTGTGTGGTAAGTAGCTTTCTTACCAACCACATGGTTCCGGGTTCAGTCTCACTGCATGGTACCTCGGGCAAGTGTCTTCTACTATAGCCTTAGGCCGGCGAAAGCCTTGTGAGTGTATTTGGTAGGTGGAAACTGAAAGAAGCCCATCATATATATATATATATGTTTGTGTGTTTGTCCGCCCAACATCACTTGACAACCAATGCTGGTATGTTTACGTCCCTGTAACTTAACAGTTTGGCAAATGAGACCAATAGAATAAGTACTAGGCTTACAAAGAATAAGTCTTGGAGTCGATTTGTTCGACTAAAGGCAGTGCTCCAGCATGGGCACAGTCAAATGACTGAAACAAATAAAGAATAATAGAATATATCTACATGCATGTGTTTGCATGAGTGTGTGTATGTATGTATATATATTCAGACATGTTTATGTGATTGGGTGCTTGCATTGTACATACATACATACACAATTTAGATTACATTTTCAGTGCTTCAAAGGAAATTTTTGATAGACTTAATGGTTAAGGATTTGCTGGCAGAATTGTTAAAGCCAAAATGATTTCTGACATTTTTTTGTGGCTGCTAACATTGACATTCTGAATTCATATTTCACCTAGTTTCAGTTAGCCTTTCATCCCTTCAGGGACAACAAAGTCAAGTCCCAGCCACATACTAGAGTAGTTGGTATTGACCAACCCCTTCCTTCAAAATTGTTGACCTTGTACCTAAATTAGAAACCATTTATTATTATTATTATTATTATTATTATTGCCTCTGCCTTACCAAAGGTGGAGGTATTGTTTTCAGTTGTGTTTGTTTGTTTGTCCATGGACAAGATATCTCAAAATCTACTGGATGGATTCAGATGAAACTTTCAGGGATATTTGGCCTCCTGACCGGCACGAACTGGTTAGATTTTGGAATTGATCCAGTACCAGCCAAGGACTCTAGATTATTTTTCCATTTTTTTTTTACTTAATTTTTGAGAGCTGTCAGGTTCATTTTTAGAGAGCAGTCGAGTTCATTTCAGATATTCTCATTTTTAAAATCATCTCCAGCTAATCATTAAGAGGACGTTGGTGTTGCCTTGGCAGAGGTTTGCATTCTCTGATTGCTCTTGTTATTATTGTTTTACTACTCAGAGCGCTCAGTCTTGTTTGCTCTGGTAGATTCTGTGAGAGTGGACAGCAGCCTGTTGTCAAAGGTTTCACAGGGTCTCTTTCTGCACATTATAAGCTTTGATACTTGGTTGGTAATTATCATGGGAGACATTCAACATCCAAGTACCAACCTCAAAATCCTAGCTGTCTCCAGCAGAGCAGTTGGGGGGGGGGTGCTCTGCTCTCATGTCAATCTCGATTTCTCTGACATATTTCTCAAACTTGGTTGTTAGTGCTCTGAGTGCCCTTTATCATCATTATTATTATTATTATTATTATTATTATTATTATAATATACAATATCATGAGGTTGTTGATTGAAGATATTGTGTCTACTGTTTGTATTGTTTGTCAAGTCGTAACAAGGACCTCAAACAGACAGTGATTTATGCAATATGCCTGCAGTTCCAAGTAATGCCGACATTATTATTATTATTATTATTAAGGTAGCAAGCTGGCAGAATTATTAGCGTACCAAGCAAACTCCTTAGCAGCACTGCATCTGTTTTTATGTTGAGTTTTAATCCTACCAATGGTGAACCAGGCAAAATCTTTAGCAACATTTTGTCCAGCTTTACATTCTGAATTCAAATTCTGCCAAAGTCAACTCTGTCTTTCTTTTTTTTTTTTTTTTTTTCAGAGTTAATGAAATAAGTACCAGTTCAGCACTGGGTGGGGGGGTCAATGGAATTAACTAGCTCCCTCCCCCAAAATTTCAGGTTTTGTCCTTGTAGTAGAAAGGATTATTATTATTCTTATTGCTTTGGCTCAAATTTGGTCTTATTCTTGATAGGATTCATGTAGGTAGCAGGTTACTGCCTATAACCTTAGGTATCCACAAGTTTTCAGCAGTCTTTCAAGTGCTTAGAACCCTCCTGGTAATCCTTGCTGTCCCTAAGAGACGAACTTTCTGTAGGAGCTCTACCGGGCATTCTATTTCAATCTCCTTCAGCCATTTGCCTGTATTTTTGCTTACTGTTCTCAATGCACCAATTATTATTGGCATGACCTTTACTGTTCACATGCTCCAAATTCTTCCTATTTCAAATTTTAAGGGATTGTATTTTGGTGGGGGGTGTCCTCTTTCTTTACAATCTTGGAATCAAGCAGACATGATGGGTCAATTAGTAAGCAACTTTACTTTTCTTTATCTACAATTGTTATTATTAATTCTGCCGAGGTCAACTTTGCCTTTCATCCTTTCAGGGTCAGTTAAGTAAATAGATTACTCACTGAGGTCAATGTAATCCACTTATCCCCAGCTCCCAAATTTCAGGCCTTGTGCCTATAGTAGAAAGGGTTGTTATTATTATTATTATTATTATTATTATTATTATTATTCAGATGGAGTGCTGGCAGAATTATCAACACTTCAGACAAAATGCTTAGTTTTGTATATTCTAGGTTCTATTCCTGCCAGAGTCATTTTTGTCTTTCATTCTTTCAGAGTCAATAAAATTAATTACCAATCAAGTACTGAGGTCAATGAAATTGACTAAACCCCACTCTCTGTTACTAAAATTCCTAGCCTGGTGCCAACATTTGAAACAATCAGGTGGTGAGATGGCAGAATCGTAAATGTGTCAGACAAAATGCTTCATGACATTTCTTTACGATTTTTATACGCTGAGATCAACTTTGACTTTCATCCTTTCAAGGACTGATAAAAAAAGCACCAGTTACTGGGGGAGTAGGTCAATGTAATCAATTTCCTCAGGTTTTGTGTCAAAATTCAAAACCATCATTATACATGTATACCTTCATATGTATATATGTATATGTCTATATACATATATATGTGTGTGTGTGTGTGTGTATGTATGCCATGTGCCAAAATTTGAAATTAGTATTTTTATTTTTTTGTATGATTTTTTTTTTGTTCTTGAGTTAGGTTTCTGCATACAACACCTTTGTAATTCAAAACAAAAGACAAACTATAAGAGATTTATAAAGCATATGATATATACTTTTATTTTCTAAAGAAAATTTAATCCTTCATGTCACTATATGATATCAACTTCAACCTTTGTATCAAACTTTGCTGGTTTACAGCATCTTATTCACAGTTGTCGACTCTTCCTGCCAAAAAAAAAACATGTAATCATTGGTGTTTTTTCTTTTTCTTTTTTGCTTGTACTTCTATGATTGTTCTTGTGTTTTTAAAATGAAATTTTTTTTCAAAATCAGCAGATAATTGAAAACTCATAACACAACCTTAAGACTCTAAATTTCTAAATTTCAGTTATGTCTTTTTCCAACAATAGATTATTGTTTTTATTTTCCAATATGTGCTACAAACTTTAAATCCTCATGAATTCTCAAATCCGTTTTTCATATGGAGTAAAAAGAAGAGCTTATTAAAGTGTGTATGGGTGGATTATTGGACATGTGTGTTTGTTTTGACTGTTCGGTTAACTAAATTGCTATAAGTTTTATAATTTACAAACTTTTTTGGAAGAATATATTCTCTCATAGAACATTTACCTCCTTACTCTTCAAAAAGAAACAATACTAAAATTTTACAAATATCAGATTGTTTCTGTCTATAACTATATATGTGTGTGTGTGTAGACATGTTCATTATATATATATATACTTTATCTGTAAGTTAACAAGGCTACCAATACTTTCATATGAAGCGATCTTCACAACTGTTCAAGCTTGTCAAATGAAAGTGTTAGTACTCAGCACACTTGAACAATTGTAAAGATCCCTTCACATGAAACCTTTGGTAGCCTTGTTAACCCACAAATAAAGAATACAAATGCAGTGCTGAACATTCATTCTCACTGTTTGATATTAGCATATAATATACATATGTATATAGCCGGCTGCCAACACTTTTTTCTGCAAAATAGGGGTAGCTTATCCTGTTCAGGCTATATTATTAGCATTATCCTGCATTTGAGAATTTAAAAATCCCTTCTTTAACTTTCTAAGACATCTCAACGCTTCTAAAGCAAACTTCATTTGTTTGTTTACGTTCATCGTAATTTGAATTTAACATATATATATATATATATATATATATATATATAAGAGAGAGAGAGAGAGAGAGAGTATTTTTTGTGTGTGTAGTGAGGTGTACAACTACTACTGGTGAGTTTAGAGCTCCGTGTGGAATAAAGTGGTGTGGTTACTATTGTACTTGGTAGTATTACTGATTATGATATACAGAACAAATGTAGAGAAAAATATATGAGAAACACAAGTTGCAGTTTACATCATTTTGATTTTCCCTGTGGACATTTTACCATTGTGTTTACTTGCATCTTCAGAAGTGGATGTTCCAAGTGCAAATGGATGCTAAACCACAACAGTTCATCAGGGAAACACTTTATTGCATTGTGTTTACACAGATCAAATGCTTATAAACTGCATCTTTTGTTTATCATATTTTATTTATATGTATAGTACATTATATATATATATATATATATATATATATATATATATATATATATATATATATATATATATATATAGTTTACTGCTCCATGATGGTCAGATCAACAAGTACTCCATTTGGTGGGAGATAAATATTATTTAATAAACACAGTATATATTTTTTTATGAGCATGTGGTGAAAACAAGTCAGACATGTTTGGTGCCTTCACACAATCCTCAGAGCCCGAGGATCGCATGAAGGCACCAGACATGTTATAAAATGCTATCTGAGTTGTTTTCATTGCATGAAACTATTAGTAGTTCATGAAAATATATACTGTGTTATAAGTGTGTGTCTACTTACATGCAAGCATATAGATGCAAAACAAGGTGTAGAAAATGGCACTTATATACCAAGACTAGAGTAAAATAGTGTTTTATTGATGCTGAAAATATTTTACAAATTGTTACTCAGAGTTTCATCAGACAGCCATGATTTTTTTAAACAATAAAATTGTTTGTAAATGTTTATAAACAATACTGTGATAATTATTTAGTAATTCATCAAACATTTAAAGCTGATTGGAAGGGTGTTATTACTTTTGAAAATAACAGGAATCAGTTGGATGAAAACAACTGAACATTGATAAAAAACATAAACATGAGCCTTAAACAAACTTTTATTTCCTTTAAGGAGCACAAAGTTAGTTTTAGTGTAGGCTTTATAAACCTGGTGATGACTGAAATAAATATAATTTATTTCAGATTTTGCCTTATTTAGGAATAGAAATGTTATAGAACTCCCCTTATGTGGAAAAAAGATGTCTGTTATAAACTGGTTTAAGAACATTAACTATAAACAGAATTGTAGATTTACTCAATTTGATATGGTGAACTTTTGCCTGTCTACAATAAGACCTCTGTTACTAAAAGTCCCGAATTTTGCTAAAAGCATATGTACCCATCAGTGACTCAGATATTGATATCATCCTGCTTGCCAGGAAATCATTGCTGTTTTTCCATTGCTCTACCTGAGTTACAATGGCAATTGTTCAATGGATGCATATGATGGATCAAAATTATATATGCTTAAAGAGACATATATTCTGGATTGTTTACATACAGAGTTCCCATATTTAAGTGTGAGTGTATAAAGGGATGATGGCCTTGTTATTATCAGCAATATGAATGGGTATTAGCTTGGTAGACTCGGGAAGAATCTTTTTGCATTTTTCCAGCATATTATGGGCTTAAGGAACTCATTTGACACAGACATTGGTAGTGTCAACTTTTTAGATATCACTTTACATCTTCAATCTCACAGTTTTAGACCTTATCGCAAGCTGAATGAAAGGTTGTTTTATATTAAGAATCCTGAGCACCCGCCCTGTATGCTTTAAAAATATAGTCCATAATAAAGCTGATTGGATTTTCCATTTGTCATCAGATGAGGTGGGTTTCAGCATAGTCTCTTCTTCCTATATTGATGCTTTTAGGAATTGCAAATTCTCCAAGCAGATCCATGACATTGGCATTAAAAATAATCCCAAGAGATCCTACAGAACTAGAACTAGAACTAGAATGGTTCAGCCCAACATTTAGTATGAATGTCAAAACAAAATGTAGCAAGAGAATTTCAAAATTTATTATCTAGGCATTTCTCCAGGGGGCCACAAGTATTATAGAATATTTAACAGAAGAACTCTGAAGATTAAGTATTCTTGCTGTAAAAATTTTGCCATATTTGTTAACCAGCATAATCTAAGTAGACTTGATACATCTAATGGATGTGATGACAACCCTAAGTGCAATTATAAAGATCCTACTAACTGACCAATCAAAGAATTTGTATATAGGGTATCCAGGTTGGTCATAGCCCTGTATAAAAAAACTTACACTGGAATCACAGAAAACAGCTTCTACATGAGATTTTGTCTACACAAAAATTCCTTGAAATACCAGAAAAAAGGTTATCAATATGTTTCTCAAAATGCATGGCAATTGAAAGAAATTGGCTTTGCTCCTTTCAAAATTGAATGGTTTGAAAGAGAAAGCCCATACAGGCATGGTTCCTACCACCACTCTATGAAATGCCCATTATACTAAGCAAAAAATATTTCAGCCTATTTTAAGACAAATTAGCCTTGTACTATAAATCTAAATTATTGAACTGTTGTAGGAATTCTTCAAAATTTCTGATTTCAAGGCCTTCGCCACCAAATGATTAATATATTGCCATTTCTCATTATTGTATATGTTTCACTCTTTTTTTTTCTCTGGATATGCTGGAAGTATTTTTCGTAGTTTTGAACTTGATGTGTTTTCTTCTGACTGTCGCATTCAATCTTTTTTTTATAATTTTATAAGTTTTTTGATTTTGTCTAATTTTTTATAAACCAGAATATAGGTTATGCACACATTTATCATATATTATTGTATTTTATATTATTTTGTTGCTCATTTTAAAAAAAATTATCACTCCTACCTTGAATTAATTAGATTGATTCTTACCATGTCCTTACATATTTCAGAATTAGATTTCATGTTTTATTTTGATCAGCCATTTTTCTGTATGTGTCCATTTTTTCCGTTTGTTTTTTTGGGTGTTTTTTTTATGTTCCATCTTGGCATACTTCATTAATAATACTTTTTGGTCTTTATCTATTTAATTTCTCTAGCTTATGTGTACTTTCTCCTCCCTCAATTTGTTTTTCCATATTTGATACAACTTGTCAATTGTGACTGCTATGTCATCCTCTTTACCTTTACTTTTTCTTCTCTACCCCCATTTTTCTGTTTTTCTCTTTGTTTCCTACCTGTCCTAAACAATCCTCCACACCCGTACTTCTTTAGAGCAAGCTTACTTATTTATTTATTATTTACATTGCTACTCATTGTCCTTGTCTTCATTTTGATTTTTTTCTTTAATATACATTTTCTCACTCTTGATATCTGAAGGGGCTTTTTTCCCCATTGCCTATTATACCTATTTCCATGTTTGTAGGCAATTCATGTGCTTCAGTTCTTTCTTTTTTCATCAAAAGTCAATCATTTTCATCTAACAGATTCCTGTTATTTTGAAAAGTAATAACACGCTGTCTTTCAAATGTTTATTTGATGAGTAACTAAATTATTATCAGTGTTGTTTATAAACATTTACAAACTAACATATTGTACAAAGCACACATATCTGCTTGATTATCTGTTCTGTGAAACTCTGAGTAATAGTAAATTGTTATATATGTAAGGTGGCAAGCTGGCAGAAACTTTAGCACGCCGGGCAAAATGCTTAGCAGTATTTTGTCTGTCTTTACATTCTGAGTTTAAATTCTGCTGAGGTCAACTTTGCCTTTCATCCTTTCAGGGTCAATAAATTAAGTACCAGTTACATACAGGGATCAATCAAATCGACTGGTTCCCTCCCCAAAAATTTCAGGCCTTGTGCCAGAGTAGGAAAAAAAGAATTGTTATATATGTATAAGCATATGATCATACATGTGTGTGTGTGTATATATATATATATATATATATATAAAAATTTAAGGAATGGAGTAAACGCATGTTATAACTGCATACTTTATTCCGACATATGTTTCGAAGAATTACAATTTATGCGATCCATAGGAATCGTCGATGTTAAAAATGTAAACTTCTCCTCAGGGAATGTATGGGAACCATCTTAAACGTAAGACATTATGACCGAGTATGATAACTATAGTTGGATAAGGTTATGACGTAATTCATTTGAAAAAACCGTTAGAGATTTGGACGCTACCAGATAGTAGATTGGACAAGAAAAAAAATAAATAAATAAAAAATAATGTTTGTGTGTATATATGAGCATACACATAAGTATAAGTGTTTATGTACATTCATCTCAATTTTTTCATAGAAACACAGTATTAACCCCAATTATATTGCCTTTTTATTACATAACATGCCTCTCCAATAAAAAAAATTTTTATTAGATCTATATTATCCTATCTACTCACAAATCTACACTCTGAATTTTCCTTTCTCTCTATCTCTTCCAGTTTTTTTTTTTTTTTTTTCTTGTCCAACCTACTATCTGGTAGCATCCAAATCTCTAACGGTTTTTTCAAATGAATTACGTCATAACCTTATCCAACTATAGTTATCATACTCGGTCATAATGTCTTACATTTAAGATGGTTCCCATACATTCCCTGAGAAGTTTACATTTTTAACATCGACGATTCCTATGGATCGCATAAATTGTAATTCTTCAAAACATATGTCGGAATAAAGTATGCAGTTATAACATGCGTTTACTCCATTCCTTAAATTTTTATATATACTCAAATACCCAAAATATCAAGGAGTTTCTGCCTCACTAACAGGAATTACACCACAGTTATTTTGTGATCTTTGCTACCTTGGTTTCTATTAACCCATTTATTCCATCCAAATTATTATTTATTAGGATAAAATAAATACATATAATTATATATATATATATATATATATGTATATATATATATATATACACGCGCACACACAAACACCCACACAAAATATATCTGTATGTTTATGTGTATAATATATTTATATATATATATATATATATACACACACACACATATAAATATGCACACACACACAGCACAAACACACAACTTTATGTATGGTAGTATAGCTCCTAAACAGAGAAGGACATGTTCAATAGAAATTGAATTTGTGACATTTTTTGTTTTTTTAAAACCATAGTCTCCAGTAATTAAAACCAGGAAATTCACAGAAATTTTCCAATAATAATGGTGGCGTTGATAATAATAATAATAAATGTCCTGATGCAGTATCAGATAGTGGCTATGCTCCAATGCACTACCAGGCAATGGCTGTCATGGCTTCTGATCTTAACTAACTGAAAGTATTATCATGTATATTGTTTTGGTATAAAAGATAGGCTATAGCAAATATTCTGTTCAATACCACAGATTTGCTTGTCAGTTGTTTGACCATAACCAGTTAAGCATGTCCCTTAGTGGCTGAAGATATGTGCATCTCTGATCACGAGCAGAGGTAATGGGGGAGCATCATAGTTATGTGTTGAGAAGAATTCACCTCTGGAAACATGTGTGTTTCATTCAACATCCTTAAACAAATCCTTATTCAGGGACCTTTTGAGTAGGATGGGCTACATGACCTGAAGAAAATTCTAACTGGGCCCCACCTGCAGGATCATGTGCTGTTTATCTTGGTATGAGATCACCATGTTGTGCACATATGGTTGTGATGCATGTGCCTGGTGTACCCTTATCAGACGGGTAGTCATGATGGGTCTACTGGGCTTCATATATTTTACCCCAGTGTCACTTTGATGGCATGCACTGCTCTCTCACTCAATAATAATAATAATAATAATAATAATAAATGTTTAGACGTAATCAAGATACAGGCACTATTTCTGGAGCAACTCTGCCTGGCTTTTTATTGAAATGATGGTTTAGAATTAGAGGAAATGTTTAGTTTGAAAAAAAACAAAAAAATATTACACGCGTGCACACACACACACACACATGTATATTTATATGTACACATACATACTAAATCATAATACGAAAATTCCACAATACAAGGTTAATTTCATGGCCAGTAGTAGTATGTTGTGCACGTGTGCATATATATATATGCACAATCACACACCCTGTATACACTCTGTATATAGGATGTGTCAGCTTTTTTAGGTCATTTGTATGAATTTAGAAAAAGACTCATAGCTCATCAAAGAAAAGCTATATTTGAAAACAAACTGGTACAAATAATCTAGAGAATCCTTTTATCACAACTATTCAATGAATCCACTGTTAGCACCAATGGCTGTTTCTAATGGGGTCAGAAGTGTTGACATGCCTGAATCAGATGATTATAGGAAGAAATTTCTTCCCATAATAATATTGTATATGATTTGAGATGCTTACCTTACCTTAATGTCTGCTATCCTGTTTAACAATTATATATATATATATATATATATATATATATATATATATATATATATATATATATATAGAGAGAGAGAGAGAGAGAGAGAGATAAATATACATACATGTTAAACAATGAAAATGTGCACTCAACACCACATTCTTGGATAGAATTTCTTTATTTGTGTATTAAGGCTACCATTAGTTTCATGTTAAGAAAAATATCTTAATTTTTCAAGCTGATCACATGGAGGAATTGTGTTTGTCTCCATTTTGGATAAAAACACAAAGTCTCATTTATATATATATATATATATATATATATATATATATATATATATATATATATATATATATATGCATATAACTATAGATAGATAGATAGATTGACATGCTCATTTGTATATTGTCATTATCAAGTATCAAACGATTTTTACAGTGCATTGGTAACACTACAACAAAAGTCTTCCCAATTTAGCGTGAGTTCTCCCATCAGATGAAGCCACAGCATTACCACACACTGACTTTCGGTTTGCCATTTCCTTCCCTAACTAGATGATCTTTGACCCACAATGAACTCATCCATCTTTTTTTTTATCTTGCTGGGTGACCAGACATCTACTTCACAATAGTAGCACACTACTCAGGTCGGGGAGCCAGTTTAGTCAACCATGGAACAAATAGTACATGGTGCCACCAGTAGCAGTTCTCATCAGACTGTGATGAGAGCCCTGACTTGACTTTGACATTTGCATATATATATATATATATATATATTATATATATATAAAGGCGATGAGCTGGCTGAATTCAAAATGCTTAGCAGCATTTCATCCATCTTCACGTTCTGAGTTCAAGTTCTGCCAAGGTCATCTTCGCCTTTCAACCTTTCAGGGTCAATAAAATAAGTACCAGTTGAACACCAGGGTTAATGTAATTGGTTTACCCTTCACTCAATATTGCTGGCCTTGTGCCAGAATGTGAAACCAATGTATATAATATATGTATGTTTATATGTATAGATTGTATAATGTTCATGTATAATATATAAATCATAAGTAAATATGTGTGTGTGTTAGCATGAGTATATATGTATATGTATGTATGTGTGTGTGTTTATTCTTTTATTAGTTCCAGCCCAACCTTCACCTATAGGAAACACTACCGTGTGTGTATTCTTTTACTAGTTCCAGCCCAAGCTACTCCTATAGGAAACACTACCTCTGCTATTGCTACTGTTTCTAAAGACCTCCAATAGACAATAGATTCAGTGTAGCTATCATAGTTGCATATCCCTCTGATATGAGGCTTAGACAAGTAATTCAGTCAAATTGCATGCAGAAATACAAATCCAGTCTTAACGGGGTGACACCAATGTGCTACACACAAGAAATGCACATTTCCTCTTCCTTGCATAAATCAGCTTCATACTCATAGACATTTCCATATAGATAAACGTATATATGAATATGTGCATGTGTGTATAGGTATGTATACTAGTAATTACAAATGTAAAGTTATATATATGTGTGTATGTGTATGCACGCACATACACATACATACATATAATGGCAGTGAGCTCACAGAATCATTAGCATGGTAGATAAAATGCTTAGCAGTATTTCGTTCATTCTCACATTCTGAATTCAAATTCTGTTGAAGTCAACTTTGCTTTTCATCCTTTCAGGGTTGATAAAATAAGTACCAGTTGAGCACTGGGGTCAATGTAATCAACTCACTCCTCCCCAAAATTGCTGGCCATATGCTTTAATTTGAAGCCAATATATATATATATATATATATATATATATATATATATATATATATATATATATATATATATATATAGGTGCAGGAATGGCTGTGTGGCAAGAAGCTTGCTTTCCATCCACATGGTTCTGAGTTCAGTCCCACTGCATAGCACCTTGTGCAAGTATCTTCTACTACAGCCTCTGGCCAAACAAAGCCTTGTGAGTGAACTTGGTAGATGGAAATTGGTAGACGAAGCCTGTTGTATATATTATATATATATATAGAGAGAGAGAGAGAGAGACAAATAGATAGATAGATGTATTTGCGTGTCTATGTTTGTCTCCTCACCATCACTTGACAACTGATGTTGGCGTGTTTACATCCCCATAACTTAGCAGTTCAACGAAAGAGTCTGATAGAATAAGTACTAGGCTTACAAAGAATAAGTGCTAGTGTCAGTTTGTTCAACTAAATGGCCACAATCAAATGACTGAAACATAAAAGAATAATATATATATATATATATATATATATATATATATATATATATATATATATATATATCAAGCATACAGTATTATAGATCCATATCAATGTGGCAGGAGACAACAGATACATCAAGAGTTATGTCCCTCCTGATTGCCATAAACGCTGAACAAATTGTGACTGCCATATAAATAAATTATATAGATATGTATATAGGTGTGGTAAGAGGCTTGCTTCCCAACCACATGGTTCTGGGTTCAGTTCCACCGCATAGTACCTTGTGCAAGTGTCTTCTACTATAGCCTTGGATCGACCAAATCCTTGTGAGTGAATTTGGTAGACAAAAACTGAAAGAAACCTCTCGTATAATATATATGTATATATATATATATATATATATATATATGTCTGTGTGTCTGAATTTGTCCTCTCATCACCACTTGATAACCGGTGTTGGTGTATATATTCCCTAACTTAGCGCTCTGGCAAAAGAGACTGATAGAATAAGTGCTAGGCTTAAAAAGAAAAGTCCTGGGGTCAATTTGTTCAACTAAAATCCTTCAAGGTGGTGCTCCAGCATGACTGAAACAAATAAAAGAATATATATATATATATATATATATATATATATATATATATATATATATATATATATATGGTAGGCTCTCCTGTAAGACAACAGATAAGGGTTCTACAATTCTTTGCTGAACAACCTGTACAGATGATTCAAATTTTTGTGCTGTACATTAGAACACTTCTTCCATCAAATTGACATTGCCTATACAGGCGCATGTGTGTCACATATCAGATATCAAAGTGATCATAGAGGAATCTAAGATGAAGTATTTTGCTTGAGAACACAACACACCACTTGGTTCAGGAAGTGATATCACAACTTTGCAATCATAAGTGCAATACCCTAAACACTAGACCAGACCATGCATGCTCATATATATATATGCTTGCTCCCAACCATATGACTCTGGGTTCAGTCCCACTGTATGACACCTTGGGCACATATCTTCTACTATAGCCTCGGGCCAACCAAGAATATTGAGTGGATTTAGTAAGCAGAAACTGAAGAAAGCCTGTTGTATACACACACACACACACATTCAAACACATTTGTATGTATATACATGTCTTCACTGTCACATATTTATATATATGCACATATATAAACATACATATATGTATATGGATATGGACTTGATGCGTGTATATATATCTATATATATATATATATATATATATATGTATATATAGTCATCATCAGTGTTATCATCATATGATTTCCATGCTGGCATTGGTTGGCTGGTTCAACAGTAACCAAGGACTGAGCCAAGCTTCAGTGTCTGATTTGGTATGGTTTCTACAGCTGTATACCCTTCATAATACCAACCATTTTACAGAGTGTACAGAGCACTTTTTTGTGTCAATGGCACTAATGTGGTTGCTCAGAAACTCACAAGACAAGATCCCTCAACTGAATGAGTGTACAGTATTGAGGTGGAGTGGCTTTATGCCAGGTATCAAGAGGGTAAAGTCTGATAGAGAGACTGAAATAGGTGTCTTGCTGAAGAGGCGATACATGGTGTCCACAGGAGAAAAGAGATGGTGAGGACACATCCTCAAGATACAAGGTGAATCTAAGAGAGAGAATAGAGATTGAAGATCATAACGGCTAGTTCGGTAGGTAAGTTTGTAAGAGTATGTGAAGAGAGTGACAGACAGAGATGGATGTGAATAGGGTACCTGGGTGAAGGAGTTGTCAATCGTACATATTAGTTTGAAGGGAAAAGTGTAGGACATAGGAGTAGGAGGTGGTAGGTGACAATTATAGGGAGATGACATGAATTGTGGGGAAAGAGTAGTGTTATAGTTAGAAGATGGAAGGATGGGGTAAGAAGATGATTTATGAGGAAAGGTTTGGCAAGACCTCGTTATTGCTGAGATGGACAAGCCTTCTCAAGTGGATCGTGAATCGTTTTGATCCTTTGTCATCTCCATAGTTGAAGTTTGTTAAGTGATAAATCACAATAAATGCTTCTTGATGAATGAACTCAGTACTGATAGCTGAGTAAACTTTATTGTATATTAAGTTTGACTATAATTTCAGGTTTTACTTCTTACCTTTAACTCTCTCACCAAGTTCTGAAAATATTCAGTAGCTGCTCTCTCTCTCTCTCTCTCTCTCTCTCTCTCTCTCTCTCTCTCTCTCTCTCTCCCTCCCTCCATGTATACATGTATATATCATGTTATATATATATATATATATATATATATATATATCATGTTTATCGGTTCTAAGAGTGATTTAGGCAGTCATTTTTTTTTTGTCTGATTAATTATTCACCAACCATAAGTGCTTACTAACATTAATTATAAACAAAAACTAGGGTCATAATTAATGATTAGTAAAGGAAACTAAAACACAGGTTGTGTTTCAGAATTGAGAATGTATGGAATTATAAATATGCAAGATAGATTTTCTGATTCTTTGTCACCTCTTTGGCATATATGTTAACTATTCTTGGAATCATTATCATCCAGTAATATCCTTCTTCCATGCTGCATGGGTTGACCAGTTCAACATGAGCTGGTGAGCCTGAAGACTATACCAAGCTCCAGTGTCTGCTTTGGTGTGGTTTTTATTTCTTGGTGCCCTTCCTAACACTGACTGTTTTACAGAGTATACTTGGCACTTTTTATGTGGTACTGGTACTTGTAAGGTCACCAAGTAGATCACAAAGCAAGACCTCTACTAAAAGAGTATTATATTGAGGGAGGTGGTTTTATGCAAGGTGATGAGAGGTTAAAGTATGATAGACAGACACAGGTGTTTTGCTATAGAGAAAATACACGGTAACCCTAGTTAGAAAAGAGAG
>NC_142928.1:136352894-136385394 GCF_046866305.1 Octopus bimaculoides
ATATATATATATATATAAATCATTATTCTGTTCTAACACAACCTCCATGTTAAGCTGGAGATCAAGATTGGCTGTTTTCTGTCACTATTAATTATCATATATATATATATATATATATATATATATATATATATATATATATATATATATATATATATATATATATATGGATTGAAACTTCTTGGTAGTCTGAGTTTCAAGTGTGATGCTAATCTTTGGCCATTGAAGTTTGAATGAGAGGACAGTTGAAGAGAGTCAATGTGTTACAGATGTTAGCCTGCGATTGGTCAAGAAAGGCCATATGGTATCACAGTTTGATGTTGGTATTTCAGTGACAATTGAGTGCCCTTCTTTCATTTGTCTATTCACTCCTATATATATACATACATACATACATATATATATATATATATATATATATATATATATATATATATATATATATATATAATAGAGACTAGTATAAAATATTTCACTCTGGTTAACAAGTAAAAAGGTGAAGACCACCTTCGGTCATGAATTACCATGGGATTGAACACAGAAAGTTCCCCTCCAAGGCACAAGTCCAGGCAAAGTTGTTTATGGAAGACCAGCAGTCACCCACGCAGACTAGTCTCCCCTCTCCTTGCCACCAATGTTATCCAAGGCAAGGCAAAGGCTGATACAGCTTGGCACCAGTGATGTTGCAACTCATTTCTACAGCTGAGTGAACTGGAGCAATGTGAAATAAAGTGTTTTGCTCAAGAGCATAACATGCAGCCTGGTCCAGGAATCAAACTCACTACCTCATGACTGTGAGCCCAACAATCTAACCATTGAGCCATGCGCCTTAAGAGATAAAGTTGGCCTAAAGCTAGGTAGAACCAGTGTGGTACTAGCGTGAAAAATAAAAATGCAAATTGGAAATTTAGCTAACGAAATAAAATTAACAGATAATTTTTGATCATTCTCATAGTATCGATCACTGCAGTATGTTGTTTTGTCTTTCATAAGTATTATAATGAACATCCTGCAACCTATGAAAGCAACTAAATTTTTCATCTTTTGGGGCTTATTTCAGTTCAGCTCAGAAAATGTCCATTACTTCTACAGTTCTTTTATTGCTGGCAATAGTGAATTCTAAATATTCATAGTATATGTGCAGAAATAGGTGGTAGATTGGGCAGTTTATAGTCAATTATTTGCATAAGAAAACACAGCACATATACAGCTTTAGTATAGGAAGCGTCATGCCTAAAGCTGGTTGCTTGTCACATTATCAATTCTACTATTGCTTTTGCCACTGATTTTAATGTTAATTTTAAAATCAGCAAGACACAACTTGAATCAGCAATTCTTCCTTTTTCTTGTATTTTTGTTTTTCTTTTCCTATTTGTTTTCTTTTTTGTTTATATTCATGGATGGTCATTACAAAAAAAAACAGACTGCTTTTTTTCTACTCTTCTGTGTACAGATTGTTATGTGACCTCTCCTTCTGGTTACCTCAGTGGACCTTGAACTGGTATTGCAATAAACATTTGGTATGCCACATTAAATGCTGTATTCTCCTGGTTCAAATATTATTTGTATTGTTTTTGTTACTACTACTAGTCTTGTGCCTATGTTAGAAGCCATCACTATTATTATTACTATTATAACCACCACTACTTTTTCATTAACATGGTCCTACATCGTCAGTAAAATCTGACAGAATCTGAAATAGCAAAGACCGTTAAATTCCAGTTATGGGATTAATTTCTCTGAGTAAGGGACTCAAAGAAGATCTCAAAGAGTGCATAAGTTTGATTGTTAAATTTTCTAACCACATTTCTGTATAATTCTATGTTAACACAATTTTGTTCTTATGTTGATAATAGGTTTTTTTTTTTCTTTACATCAAAGATCAAAATGCTAAATTATTATCTTCATCTTCCTTACTTATATATATTCTGAAATTAAGGCAGCAAGCTGGCAGAATTGTTAGCATGCCAGGCAAGATGCCTAGTGGCATTTCATCCATTTTTACATCCTGGGTTCAAATTCTACTACGGTTGACTTTGCCTTTCAGTTGAGCACTGGGGTCGATGTAATCAACTTAGCCCCTCCCCAAACCTGCTGGCCTTGTGCCAAAATTTGAAACCAATAAATACTCTGAAATTGGACAATATTAGTACAAGCCTTTTTTTTCTAAAGTCCTAGCTGGGAGATACAGAAAAAGAGAGAGAGATTGTAGTGATAGTAACATTAATTTCTCTGAAATGATTACAATATATATTACTAATTATTTTGACTATTTACCCCTCTCTCTCCTCTATTATATCACAATTATTTATTTTACTGATTCCCAGATGATGTATGAAATATTTACTGTGAAAGAAACTCTAACTGAAAATCAAAAGGCTTTTTTGTCCAGTGTGGTTTAACCCAAATATCCAGGTTTTATCTAGATATTTAGCAATCTAAGAAAATTATGAAGGGTTTAATTTTGAAATATGTGGGCTGAAATTATTTTCAAATTTAGAAAATTTTTAGTGGATAGAAATGGAATTTTTATTCATTTTATTTGTAATTTTAAAAAATATATTCTGTAACAAAATTATTATTAAAACTTAACTATTTTTCTTATGCATAATTGTTTTGATTGTTTGTTTGAGTTTTGTTTTTCCCCCTTGTAAAAACATTTGAAAAATCTGATAATGTTCAAAGCTTGGGTCATCTTACTAATCCATATCGCTATTCATACCTTTGAACTACATCGCTGTTCATACCCTTGAATAGAATTCTCTGGATTCTGTATTTTTCTGGCAAATTCTATGTAAAACAATGAAATCACTTAAGAAAATAAGATTCAGTTTGTTTTTCCAGCTAAGAACTACACACTAGAAGCAAGCACATTCTAGAATCACATTGTTATATTGCGTATTAAGACAGTAAACTGATTTTTACAAACTATAAATAAATGAAACCGCTAACAAAACACAGACAAATATAAAAAAATGAAATTTTTGTTTTATATAAGATTCTTATATATTTCTAAATAAAAATATTAATTTTATTCTAATTTAAATTGTGACCTTGAAAACAGAATTTTTCAAACTCTTTATTTACTTTTTTTAAGATTTCAACTAGATGCTTTAAACATTTTAATAATAACATTAAACAAAGTGTTTATTCTCAAAAATTGATCCTTACACAACATATTATCCATGGCTGAAATTACACTCTTTAGCAGAAGTCAGTAAAGTGAACTAAATTTTATTCTATACATGCTAAACAAACAGAATATCAATCTAATATTCAATGCGTATTATTAATGCTTTGATAATATAACAATCTTTCATTTTCTCAACAAAAATGCATAAATAAATAATAATAATAATAATAATAGATGAATATATATATATATATATATATATATATATGAAATGTAAATATATGTATATATATAAATAAATATATATATATACACATATATATATATATATATATATATATATATATATATATATATATATATATATATGTATGCATATATGAATAAATATATGTATGTATGTATGCATATATGAATAAATATATGTATGTATGTATATATATATGAATAAAATATATATATATATGTGTATAGATATATATGAATATATATACATATATATATATGAATACATATATGTATATTATATATATGAATAGATATACATATATATAAATATATATATATGAACATATATATATATATATAATATATATATATATATATGAATATATCACTATATGTATATAAATGAATATATATATGAATATAGATATATATATATAAATATATATATATAAAGATATATATATATATATATATATATATATATCTTTATATATATATATATATATATATATATATATACCCACACATACATGCATATACTATAAATCCTTGAGTATAGTCCGCCCTTGATTATAATACGCAGGGGAGTTTTAGGGGGCTGTACCTATGAAAAACCTAAACCTTGTGTATAATATGCACCCCTTCTCTAACTTGAGTCAAGGAGGTCTATATAAAGTCCTTGGTTTGTAAAAGTATATACGGAAACGTCCTTTATTATTATTGTATATATAACATAATGCAAATGTGTAGCTTTTTTGTGCACTTTGCAGAAAATAAAGAAATAGCAGTAATAACAGCAGTGAAAAATAAATATCAAGTAAATTGCCTTTACATGTTTATCACTTAGAAAATTTTGCTTAGAAAATATTTTTCATTTTTAACCTCGTATATAGTATGCACTAGAAATTTTGACCTTTAAATTTTGGGAAAAAAGTGCGGATTATACTCAAGGATTTACGGTATATATATATGTGTGTGTGTGTGTAAAGATATATATAAACATTTATATAAGATACACATACATAAAGATATATATATATATATATATATATATATATATATATATATATATATATATATATATATATATATATATATATTTAAATATATATATATATATATATATATATATATATATGTATATATTTAAATATATATATATATATATATATATATATATATATGTATATATTTAAATACATATATATATATATATATAGATATATATAAAGATATACATATATATATATATATATAGATATATATAAAGATATACATATATATATATATATATATATATATATATATATAAAGATATACATATATATATATATATATATATATATAAAGATAAAGATATACATATATATATATATATATATATATATAAAGATATACATATATATATATATATATATATAAAGATATACATATATATATATATATATATATATATATATATATATATATAAAGATATACATATATATATATATATATATATATATATATATATAAAGATATATATATATATATAAAGATATATATACATAAAGATATAATATATATATCCATATATATATATATATATATATATATATATATATATATATATATATGTATGTATGTATGTATGTATGTATATATATATATATGAAATCAAGTCAATTAAGGTTCCAGAAATGTAATTAAAGAATTATATATTCAGTTTGATGTTTGTTATACTGCAAATTAGTAGTTTCGAGATTTGTAATTCATAATCCTTACGTTGTAAAGGGATCTCGCGCTGCTGTTTTCTTTTTTAACACTTGAACCATGTGACTTTCTATACATTAAAAAAAAAAACCTTCCTTCAATTTATTTTCTTGGAGTATTGTAATAAAATAACACACTTAATCATTTTCTAACATGACATTATAATTATATATTTAAAAAAAAAAAGGATGAATTGAATTTTCTTATTTTTTAAATCTATAGAAGCATTATAAGAAATCTATGTAGGAAACAATTTAATGTTTTTATCAATATTTTAATCTAATGAAATTAATATATGTTCTTATTTTCAGTAATTTGGAAAATATATATATTTTAACTGACAAACACCACAACTGCTACTGATATTCACAATTAGCATTAGATCTTTTTGTTATTGTTTAATTTAAAATGCACAAACTTTGTCTCATTTTCGTGGTTATATTTCTCAGTTTGTTATATTTTACTGATATATTTTAAATAATGTTACATCAAACTACTTGTTGAGTGTGTCAATTCTTGCCTATGCATACATTTTTTTTTCTCAAAATTGTTAAATGACAAAAATGAGAAAGAAAGAAACCGCCACAACAATCATTTAACACAATAATGTAGACTAGTTTGTACTATTAGACTTGTACATAAGCAGTTGTACTATTAGACTTGTACATAAGCAATTAACACTCATTGATTCTATTTATCTAAGGTATTTTTATATATGTAATTTTTAATGTTGTCACAGAAATTTTGTAATGTCTAAACATGAAAAGATTGTTATCTTTCACAGATAATAATCCTACAATCAATCACGGGGGAAAATATTTTTTTAAAAGAAATGTTATTGAATCAGTATCCAACTCAGCCAACAGATTTAAATATTTGCCATGAGAGAATGCATTGACAAGGGAGATAACCAACAAAACCTAAGGCACCAGCATCATTTGTGTTCACCTCACACATAACTCACTACTACTAGTTAATTTTTAGTAAGATGCATATGTAGGGTATCCAACTTTATTTATTCAAGAAATATATTTTAACACTCTGAAAGACTTTCTTTAAACCTTTATATATGGACAAAATAAAATTCATACTTTGATTTTTTTTTTCACCTACTTACTAATTATTATTAAGGCAGAAAGCTAGCAGAATCGTTAGCACACTGGGCAAAACACTTAGCAGCATTTCATGTCTTCATGTTCTGAGTCAAAATTTTGCCAAGGTCAACTTTGCCTTTCATCCTTTCAGGGTTGATAAAATAAATACCAGTTGAGTACTGGGGTTGATGCAATCGACTTACCCACTCCCCAAAATTGCTGGTCTTGTGCCAAAATTTGAAATCGATATCATTATTATTATTAAGATGGCGAGCTGGCAGAATCTATAGCACACAGGATGAAATGCATAGTGGTATTTCGCCCATTGCTATGTTCTGAGTTCAAATTCCACCGAGGTCGACTTTGCTTTTATCCTTTCAAGGTCGATAAATTAAGTACCAGTGAAGCACTGCGGTCGATGTAATCAACTAGACCCCTTCCCCCAAATTTCAGGCCTTGTGCCTTTAGTAGAAAGGATTATTATTATTATCATTACACAGTTTAAGATTTTATACCAATCTGTTTTTAAAAAAATTTCCTTTTCACTTTCTTGCCCCCGCAAAAAAATATGAGATATCACACTAATAATATCTGGTTATGAGAATTCTAGTGCACAGAGATATATTGCGGTGTCAGTGACCAAAGTGATTTTAACCAAAGGGTTAAAATAATTTTTTTAACTGTAAAAAATAAAAACAGTGTGTGCAATGTGCGTTTAATTAACCAATATGACTAATAAAATACAACAATATTTCTCTAAATCTTTGAGGAACTATTCCAAGTGCTGATAACTTGAGTGGAATGAACTTTGATTATGGAGTTTAAAAATAAATAAATAAACAAGACACGTTTCACCCAAATCATTAAGAAAACAATACTATTCTCCCCAGTCTGCCATCTATCTCACTTGTATATCTTTAGATAAGTCTGTCTCATTCTCAATCAAAATGCTGATAATACAGATTAACTCCCTTCACCATAACAGCACTGTAACATACTGCCTTCCCCCTCACACATAAGTTACTAGGTTTTTCTCTAGCGTTAAATAACAATTGAAGCAAAATTCAGAACATACATATTATTTATTGAAGTAAACATTTCATTCAGAAATTTTAGTACAAAGGTTGCACTTTGTATATCTGTTCTTAGTCTATTCTTTATTCATAGGTTAGAAAAAATATAATGTTATTGTCAATCTTTAAAATAGAAGTTAAATTTTTGGAACAATCCAGCTTTTTTTTTTTTTTTTTTTTTTTTTTTTTTTTTTTTAAATGTAAGACTTAGGTATGGTAGAATAGTTATAAAGTGGTTTCAGGTTCAACTCCATTGTATGGCACTTTGAGCAAGTGTCTTCTGCCAAAGCTACAAAGCAACTGAAACTTAGTGAAATTTTGTAGACAGAAATGCTAAATGGTTAGAGGTTTATTTCAAGGAGGGTTGGCAGAATTGGTTTGTTGAAGAATAAAAAATATTTTGTGGTATTTGAATCCATACAAGATATTTTCTTTTTGTGTCAAGTTCAACTTAATCTTTCATCCCTTACAAGACTGATACAATAGTTCCAGAGACATTCAACTCGGAACACTGAAGGCAGGGGCCTGCAGAAATACAATCCATTGACTGAAACCAGTAAAATAAAAGAAATAAGTTATTCATCCAGATCCTCAATTAGATAGACAGACAGATACATACATGCATACATATATACACACATACATGTATACACACATGCACTAAGATATATTACCATTTGTATTGTTTTAAAATATGTATTTTTTCATACACATAACAATGTATGTGTGTGTGTGTGTATATATATATATATATATATATATATATATATATATATATATAACAGATGTATGTATATATATATATATATATTATAAATAAGCCACTATCTAAAAAATCATTCCCAGTTATAGTTGCTTCCTTTTCATTGGGAAGGTATTAATGTTATAACATCCCGTTTCAAATGTTATGCATATATATATATATATATATATATATATATATATATATAAAATACTGGTGCTGGTAACATTTGATGGAAGAGTTTCTATTTAAATGCTGTTATTAGTCGAGACAAATTCCCCGACAATATGACTGAATTTTCTTTTTATATTTTATTAATCTTCAGAAGCAACTAGTAAAATGTCGATTGCAATCATAAATGACTTTGTCAAATTTTTCTGCCACAACTTGATAGTTATATTTCTAAACAAATGAAGGAATTAGACCTTCAAAAGAAATGTTACCTTGAAACTGACAATTTTATATAATTATTTATGTAGTTTTTATGAAGGTGGCGAGCTAACAGAATTATTAGAGTATTGGTGGGGAAAAAATGCTCTTGGCAGTATTTCTTCCAGTTCTTTAGATTCTGAGTTCAAATCCCACTTAGGTCAACTTTGCCTTTCATCCTTTTGTGGTCGATGAAATAAAGTACCAGTGAAGTACTGGGGTCTATAAACTTGACTAATCCTCCCTCTCCCACAAAAATACTGGCCTTGAGCCTAAACTATAAACAGTTATGTAGTTTCTTACAAAACTTAACAGTTACACATTTCAAAGTTTGGTTGTTTTTGTTTTTTGTTTGTTTTTTAAATAAATGTTTGTATTTCAATAAGAAAATGAAAATAAACTGTACAAATTAGATGGCATATAAGGACCTACAGATTCTCCCATTTACCTTACAAGTAAAAGCCAACACCTGATATTTTAAGACATACAAAGGTAACATTTATCTGTTAATTAAAAGTTGCATTCTTTTTTATTCATTTTTTTTTCATCGTTGTTGCCTTTATTTATTTTTTTTTTATTGATTCTGACAAATGATTATTATAATGTAGCTGAAAGCAAAACAAAAACAAAAAACATTGAGATGAAAATTTATTACTGAATAACTGTGTAATCAATGAGAAAACAATAATTTGAGAGAGAGAGAGAGAGAATGGTGTTATTTTGTTATAGCATGGGAACTTGTATTTTTACATCCCAGAAACATTTTCGTATAGTTATTTCATCAGCTATTTAACACAAATAATATTATTGATGACAATAAAAACTTTTTTATGTAAATTTATTTTGTGTCTGTTTTCTATTGTGGCCCTGGGCTGACCAAGGCCTTGCAAATAGATTTGATAAACAATAACTGTTAAAGTCAAAGATTCAAAAACAGAAACCTCACAAATAGGGGGTGGAAAAACAAGAAATGGTGTTTAACACTCAGGGAAAATGGAAGAAATCTTTAATGTTTTTGAGTTTATGTTCTTCTTCTTCATCATCATCATCATTTAATGTCCATTTTCTATGCTGGCATGGGTTGGACAGTTTGACAGGAGCTGGCTAAGCAAAAGACTGCACCAGGCTTCACTATCTGTTTTGGCATGGTTTTTATGGCTGGATGCCCTTCCTAATACCAACCACCTTACAGAGTGGACGAAGTGCTTTTTTTACATGGCACCAGCACCAAACTGAATGCTTTTGTTCAGAAACAATAAATGAGGGGAGGAAAATGGAAAGTGATAAGATAAACCTAGTTGTAAAAATTAATCAATATCCTGTCTCTACTCCATAAAAAAAAAAAAAAAATCAAAATATATGCAAAGACAGCTGGTTTACTGTGTTGCAGTATATACCAGATGATGATCTCCGAGACTCTGGCCAATCTGTGAAAACGGACATAAAATGATAATGGCTCAACCATCATCATCATCATTATCATGCAACATCTGCTTTCCATGCTTGACAGTTTGACAAGGAACTGGCAATCTACAAGGCCACAACTGTCATCTTTAGCATGGTTTCTGCAGCTGAATGCCCTTCCTAATGCTAACCACTTAACAGAGTGTACTGGGTTTTTGTTTTTTGGTTTTTTTTTGTTTTCCAACACAAGGGAGGATGTCATATAACTTTTTCCAAACAGAAAAGAATAGAGAAGGAAAGAGAGGAAAAAGCTCCCACTACTAAGAAGTATTTGAGATGAGTGACTGTATGCCAGGTGTTAAAAGTATGATAGAGGGATAAGCACAGGTGTCTCGCATAGAGGAAATATATGGCTGAAAGAGTGATAACAACCATACAAAAGCATATAATTTCAGATGCAAATCCTTATATTTGGATAATGATAATTTCAGTTTAGTAGTTTCTGTTCCTCTATCATACTTTACTCTCTTGTAACCTGGCACAAAGCCAGCTTCCTCAATGCTACTCAATCAGATGCGGTTCTTGTCCTGCAAGTTACTTGGCGACCTTACTGGTACAGATGCAATGTAAAAGGCACCCAGTCCACTCAGTGAAGTGCTTGGCATTAGGAAGAACATCCAGCTGTAGAAACCATGCCAAAGTAGACAATTTTTTTTCTTACCTTTAACCCTCCAACGTGGAGTATAGGCCACTTATAATTGAATTCCATGTCGCATAATTTCTCGCTTCTGTACTTATACTCTGCCATGAATGTCCCCCTTTCTCTAGTTCCTTTTGTGTTGATCTACGCCACGAGTTCTTAGGTCTACCTCTCTTTCTATATCCATCCGGATTCCACTGTAAAGCACTTTTCACTGCATTTGGTGTGTCCTTTCTAATTGTGCTACCAATACACTTCCACTTTTTCTTAAAGTAGACAATAGAGCTTGGCATTGTCTTCTGACTTTCCTGTTCCTATCAAACCATCCTACCTATGGAGAGTGGAGTTAGGGTTCATTCAGACTATATAGCTGCAGGCTGACTAATTTCATGTGGAAACTAAGAAGTCTGCCATATAACATTAGTTTAACGTTCACTTTTCTATGCTATCAGATGAAATTTTGTTGAGGCAGATTTTTTCTACAACTGGATGATGATGATGATGATGTGTGTGTGTATGTGTTCCTTTGTCTTGACATTTGCATACTGATTAAAAAGTCACCATTCATACAAATAGTGTGTCATTTGCTAATAGTCTTCAGCAAAAACATGTTTTGCCAGTGAGCTGTTTGTTTTCATTATCTGAAGGAATAGGGAAAATAATGCTTTGATGACAAGAAGAACATCTGGCAGTAGAAAATCTGCTTCAATAAACTCCATCCAATCCATGAAAGCATGAAAAAGTGGACATGATGACGGTGACAAAGATGATTTACGATTAATGTACTGAATCATAAGCTGAAATAAACAAAAACAGTTTTTAAGTTCCATGGGAAATTAAATGGCAAAGAGGAAAATAACAACGAATATTTCTACAACACATTATTCTACAGAATCAACATTAACTATTGATTGTCATGCCAAAGTATAGAAGGATATACCAGTGCAGTTCGCTGCCTTAGCAAAGAAATGAAACATCTGTTAGTTGTACAGGACTGCATTCTCATGGCTGTCATGATCTTATGTCAGCCAATGCTTTGTGAGTGAAATTTGGTGAAGGGAAACTGTACAGAAGCCCATGTGATTTATATATCTATTTTTTGATGATTTATATCAGATTCAAATTTTGGCACAAAGCCTGCCAGTTTGAGGGAAGTGATAAGTCAATTACATCAACTCCAGTGCTCAACTAGTACTTATTTTATTGACCTCGAAAGGATAAATAGCAAAGTCAACCTCAGCAGAATTTGAACTCAGAACATAAATATGGGCAAAATTCTGCAAGCATTTTGCCTGTCATGTTAACAATTCTGCCAGCTCACCATCTTCTTGCTGGAGTATATTAGCAAGGAAACTGATCAACAGATGCTTTTAACCTTTTCATTATTATATTTATGCTGAAATATATTGCCTTTGTTTCATGAAGAATTTAGTTAAATAACTGTTGTTATTAATCTGGTCTTGCAGGTGGCGAGCTGGCAGAATCATTAGCATGCTGGTCAAAATGCTTAGCGGCATTTCGTCCATCTTTACGTTCTGAGTTCAAGTTTTACCAAGGCTGACTTTGCCTTTCATTCTTTAAAATTAAGTACCAATGAAACACTGGGGTCGATGCAATTGACTAGTCCTCTCCTCTGAAATTTCAGGCTTTGTGCCTATAGTAGAAAGGACTATTATTAATCTGGTCTTTGGAACATAAATTAACAAAAAAATTTTGATGGTAAGTTTTATATTAAATCACTTTAAAACAAGAAATGTGTATTAGAGAACCAAGAGGGATAGTCACAGGTAAGTTGGTATCAGAAAGAGATAAACAAAAGTGCCATCATGTGAGATTTCCTCTGCACATGTTGCACAGGTGCTTTCATCACTCTTGCCATAGAAAGTGCAGTGAACATGTGACTGGTTTGTTGCAAACCTATCACCAAGGAAGTTTTTGTTCATCAAATATGATATCAATACAGAAAAAAAGACATGGGTTTTGAAAGTAAGTGAAAACTCACTACATGACAGATAGACAGCAGGAGAAATTTTGAGAACTCCTGTCAAGCAAGTGATTCAGCTCATTAGTTCCTGACACTCTAAGGGGGTTGGGACCACCAAGGTCATGACTACTGAGTGTCTTCCTGGTGTTTTTGAAATTTCACCTTTAGTGGAACCTCCAGGTGATCTTATATCTCTGAAACTGTGGTGTATATTACTCAGCCACAAAGACCATTGCAAGACTTGCACTGTGTATCTATTTCAAACTGGGCTTCCTTCCTACTATATTTAGCAGCTTTCAATATTCCTTTTCAGTTCCATTTCTCTTTGTCAATAGCTACCACACAGTACTATAGTAAACTCAGGGTTACTTATTCAAATAATAATAATTTACTTATTCAAACAATAATAATTTACGTTTGCATAGGCGTAGGAGTGGCTGTGTAGTAAGTAGCTTGCTTACAAACCACATGGTCCCGGGTTCAGTCCCACTGTGTGGCATCTTGGGCAAGTGTCTTCTACTATAGCCTCAGGCTGACCAAAGCCTTGTGAGTGGATTTGGTAGATGGAAACTGAAAGAAGCTCATCGTATATATGTATATATGTATGTATGTATGTGCGTGTATATGTTTGTGTCTCTGTGTTTGTCCCTCCCAACATCGCTTGACAACCGATGCTGGTGTATTTACATCCCTGTAAATTAGCGGTTCGGCAAAAGAGACCGATAGAATAAGTACTAGGCTTCCAAATAATAAGTCCTGGGGTTGATTTGCTCGACTAAAGGCAGTGCTCCAGCATGGCTACAGTCAAATGACTGAAGCAAGTAAGTAAAGAGTAGCCAATAATTAAAGATTATCCTTTTTTTTTCCCCAAAAAATATATTTTTTTGCAAGTATTAACATAGTTGGGAGTATCCATAAGTTCAGATTTAACTACTTACATTGTATTGTAGCCTCTGAACAATACACTTAACTTTGAATAGTAAGAAAGAATTGTATGATGTATGTGTGCCCAACAGACAAAAAACAAAAAGTATCTCTTTTTCTTAAGAGTAATCTTTATACATATTTTCACTTTAAATGAGTACAAAAACTATAATTTACAATCTCATTATCAAAAAGTGCCATAAAATATTCAATTTCCATGTAAAATTTTTGAAACATCAATTGATGATATCTACTGTTTAAGGGTTAAGTCTGCATGTTCTAGTTTGCCTGTCCAAACAATACACAGGTTTGACATCAATTTTATGGTTGAGTGGTATTGTTTCTTTTTTTATAATTCTTTAACCAGTAGAGGAAATTTCCTCGAAACCAGAGACTTGGCCTGAATACTTGCATTAGAGTAGATTCCACTCAAGCAACTTTTACCAGGTGGTGATGTTAAATTGAATGACATATTAAGCCTACGGGAAAACTGCTCAGAAGTAAAGATGCAAATTTTTCAACAAAGAAACCCTCATATGCAAGCAGTGTTACAAGAATAAATGTGAAGAAAAAAATAGATTTGTAACAGAACAAGGTCACTTTTTTTAGGAGTTATCAACCCATGAAAGGTGAAGTCAATAAAAAATAGGATTTGAACTAAAAAGGGAAAAAAGAAATAAAAGGACAAAGTAGCTGTATATTGTAAAGAATTTAGTTTGATACACCATCATTTCTGCTCGTTTATTTTCCTAGAAAAATAGCAATCAATATTTCCATGATATTACTTCACTGAATCAATACCAACAATTGGCTGTCCTGCCAAAGTATCAGGATTTTCTCAAGAAGGATATACCTTCTTAAAATAACTGTCCTAGTTGTAAGATATCTTTGCTAAATAACCTTTCTTTTTGCTAGCCCCTTAATAGAGAGAAGGTTTCCTTTCCTTCCAACCACTAAGAAATAATCTCTCCAGCCATCTTCATCATCTGTTTATGTTTATTCTTGTGAGGGTGGTGAGAGCAGAATCTTTGGACATTCCTTACAGAGGATCTTATAAGAAGCTACTGTCAGCAAAGGATTCAGCTGGATCCCCAAGAAAAATCAGTCATGGCAAGACCAACCAACTCCTTTACAATCTATCTCTAGATTTCCTGTCAGTTAGTCCCATCTGTAAAATCAGTCAAGCAATTCTTTCTCCAGACATTTTAACCACATGTCCATAATAACAAAGCTGTAACCTCCAAATATGGAGAAGTAGCAGCTTAACCTGGAGTAACTACCTCATCTCTGACCTATGCACTCTAGTGGCTCTGTAGAGGAAATCCTGCTTTGGTTACTTCTATTTGCAATTGTATTTTTTCAGTCACTGCCCAAGAAATAATTCCAGATCATGATCAAGGAAGAAAAAGATTCACTAATTTTAATTATTACTGATTTTAAAAGAAATGAAATTTTGTTACCACTTTGTAGAGTCTCAGCTTGCTTATTAAACCCTTGGGCTTTCAAAGCTTCTATTAAGTCATCATGTATAGCTGATTCGTCGACTTTTTCTGATATTTTACAATCTATCCAGGCCATCAAAGTTCTCATAAATATCTCCATATTATGTATATTGTAGTTTTTTGACAAACTGTGTCCAAAACATCTCAATTCTGCCATGCTAAAGTTTCCTGCAGTTTCACTGCTGAAGAAATAGGTCATATATGTTCTATTCAGACCTATATAAAAGAAACACAATATTAGAAATGAATGTCTATGTAGAATTACTGTATGAATAAATGAGTACACAATGTAAGTATGTTAATCTTTATTTTCATATTGAATACCATTACCATGAATCTAGCTTATGTTCTGATCAAATACAAGGTAAATCCACAAGAGATGAACCTATAAAGTATAGTTTTCTATTATAGAGAAACTAATTTAGTTCACTGCTGTCTGTACCACTTCCACTACCATCAAAAGAAAATGTATAACTATCACTCACAAGTGAATATTTCCTGGAGGCATGTACCATGCTTTTTCCAGTTGTCCTAGGTTCCTATATAATTACAAGCAGACATAAAACACCTATTCTCAGCTTGCCCAAACATAACCCAATGCAACATTGGGGATATGACAATTGAAGGAAGAGAGGTGTCTGTAACAGCACTAGGCTGGTACTCTTTTTTCAGCTGATTAAACTGGAATGACATGAAATGAAGCATCTTACTCAAGGACTTCCTGGTCCAAGAATCAAATTCACCACCTTATAATCATGAGTCCAACATCCTAAGCGGTGCAGTTGTCAGATTAATTCATTCATTTTGTTTTTCCATTTATTTTAATCACATCCAATGCTATTTGAATTAACATGAAAAATATTTTAATCATAGTGTTTTATTTATCATAGCTCTGTCTCTTTTCTTTATCACTTTTGAAATTTGAACAAATTTTACCTCTTTTAAGACATACAAGGGTCGGCTGAAAAGTTCATATGCTGACCAAGATACTCTCATGAAATGTGACCAAATGAGGTTTATTTTTCAACTTAGTCCCTCTTGCAGTCCACACACTTCTTTCATCAGTATTGCAGTGCTTGGATCCCTTTGGTGAAGAAGCTTTCATCCTGTTTATTAAAAAAGTCATCAACAGCAGATATGATGTCATCAACAGCAGATATGATGTCATCATCACTGTGATACAGGTTTCCAGCCAAGTGTTTTTTTCATTTGAGAGAACAGATGATAGACATATGGAGCCAAATCAGGAGAAGAGAGAGGATGATCAACCAGTTCAAAGCTACAGTCATGCACAGCAGCCATTGATATGAAGGACTTGTGTGCTGGAACACTATCCTGATGAAACAAGACCCCTTTCATCAGTTTTCCTGAGTGTTTGGTCTTGATAGCCTTTCATAACTACTCCAGTAAGCTGGCATATTCTCCATTGGAAGTGTGGCTCTTTTGAAGATCGTCAGTAAACACAATGCTTTTTGCATCCCAAAAAACAGGCCATGATGAAACTACAGATGAAACAAGCTTGGCTATCTTTGGAGCAGGTTAGGAGGGGTGTTTACATTGCATGGATTGTCTCTTTGTCTCTGGCTCAAAGTGATGAAGCCAACACCCATTCTGGGTTAGAAAATGTTCAAGGAAACCAGCTGGATCTGCCTCAAACAACGTCAGATTTTCATGTGATTTGATCAGCCTAGTGCACTTTTGATCAAGTATCAGAAAACATGGCACCCACCAAGGAAAAAGACCTTCATTATGCCAAGTCCATTGTGCAGAATATTCTCCATTCTCAATAGTATTGGCTATTTGATTTCTAGTCAGACATCCCCATGGGGTGAACATGATCAATGTTTTCAACAGTGGTGGTAATTGCAGGACATACAGACCCTAGGACACCTTCAAGACTCTCTCTTCCCCTCCTAAATTCAGCTGCCCACTTTTGCACTGTTGATAAAGCTGGAGCATCATTCCCTAATGTAGCAACCATGTCAGCATCAATATCCTTTGAGGTTAAACCCTTTTTCTGCAGGTACAACACCAAGATCCCAAATTTTGTCTATTTTCAAGAGTTGTTGTTGGCACTCTGTCACTTACGACGTCGAGGGTTCCAGTTCATCCGATCAACGGAACAGCCTGCTTGTGAAATTAACGTGCAAGTGGCTGAGCACTCCACAGACACGTGTACCTTTAACATAGTTCTCGGGGATATTCAGCATGACACGGTGTGACAAGGCTGACCCTTTGAATTACAGGCACAACAGAAACAGGAAGTAAGAGTGAGAGAAAGTTGTGGTGGAAGAGTACAGCAGGGTTTGCCACCATCCCCTGCCGGAGCCTCGAGGAGCTTTAGGTGTTTTCGCTCAATAAATACTGACAACGTCTGGGAATCGAAACCGCGATCCTATGATCGCAAGTCCGCTGCCCTAACCACTGGGCCATTGCGCCTCCACATTTTCAAGAGAAGTCACTACTATTTACTTTTGAAGTCTTCTCTCAACAGTCAGATGTCTGTTTACTTGGAAAGAAAACAATAATGCAGTTATTAATAATAAGAAGAGTTGAATTTGATACATACAAGATTTCACAGCTCTAGCATCACTTCTTCATAGTCAAACTATAAACTTTTCAGCTCACCCTCATATAACAATGATGTGTCAAGTAGACAAAAATAAACAAATTGATCTGTCAATCCAATAAAATGGGCCTAATTCAAATATTTTTTTCAGCATCAAATTTTTAAAAATTATAATTGCAAAAAAAATAAAATAAAATAATATGTAAAATAATATATAAAATAAAATAATATCTAGGCGTAGAAATGGCTGTGTGGTAAGTAGTTTGCTTACCAACCACATGGTTCCGGGTTCAGTCCCACTGCGTGGCACCTTGGGCAAGTGTCTTCTACTATAGCCTCGGGCTGACCAAAGCCTTGTGAATGGATTTGGTAGACGGAAACTGAAAGAAGCCCGTCGTATATATGTATGTGTGTGTATATGTTTGTGTGTCTGTATTTGTCCCCCCAACATCGCTTGACAACCAATGCTAGTGTGTTTACGTCCCCTGTAACTTAGCGGTTCGGCAAAAGAGACCGATAAAATAAGTACTAGGCTTCCAAAGAATAAGTCCTGGGGTCGATTTGCTCAACTAAAGGTGGTGCTCCAGCATGGCCACAGTCAAATGACTGAAACATGTAAAAGAGTAAAAGAGAGTATAAATTCAGAATCAGCAAATTTACCCTATGAATGTTTGAAATTTACCCCCTCAGAGTAAATTGATGACAGTCTAGGAAACATTTCTAATGGAAGCTTTGCAGAGAAAACTGCAACATATCTGTTACTCAATATATCAATTGTGTTGCTTTTCAACAACACACAGAAATAGCGACCATGTCTCTTCAATATCTCCTAAGTAAATTGTGTAAAATTTGTTCTTTGTTGATGAGATCTACCTGTGAATATATCAATATACATTACAAAAGAATTTGTTTCATAACTGGATATACTTCCCTTTGCTCCTCTCCTCTCTCTCTCTCTAATGCACAGTTAACTGAGAATAGTTTTTATTTAACTAAGGCTAGTGTTCAATTAACTGAGATTAGTATGTCATTAACTGAAAATACTATTCAGTTAACTGAGGTCAGTGAGCAGTAGTTAATTGGGAGTAGTGTAAAGTTAAATGAGTGTGTATATAGTTTAAGTGAGGGTAGTATATTGTTTAACATAGAGTGGTAGTTAACGGAGAATGTGTACACTATTAACCAAGTGTGATTATAAAGTTAACTCAGAGCAATATACAGTTAAGTGAGTGTGTATATAGACAAGTGAGGGTGATACAGAGTTTAACTGAAAGTACAGTTAATTGAGGGTGCGTATACAGTTGATAGTATACAATCTACAGTTAACTGAGTGTGTTCATACAGTTGATTCAATACAATCTATAGTTAACTGAGGGTGTGTATACAGTTGATTCAATACAATCTATAGTTAACTGAGGGTATGTATACAGTTGATTCAATACAATCTATAGTTAACTGAGGGTGCGTATACAGTTGATTGTATACAATCTACAGTTAACTGAGTGTGTGCATACAGTTGATTCAATACAATCTATAGTTAACTGAGGGTGTGTATACAGTTGATTGTATACAATCTATAGTTAACTAAGGGTGTGTATACAGTTGATTGTATACAATCTACAGTTAACTGAGGGTGTGTATACAGTTGATTCAATACAATCTATAGTTAACTGAGGGTGTATATACAGTTGATTGTATACAATCTATAGTTAACTGAGGGTGTGTATACAATTGATTGTATACAATCTACAGTTAACTGAGGGTGTGTATACAGTTGATTCAATACAATCTATAGTTAACTGAGGGTGTGTATACAGTTGATTCAATACAATCTATAGTTAACTGAGGGTGTGTATACAGTTGATTGTATACAATCTATAGTTAACTGATGGCGTGTATACAGTTGATTCAATAAAATCTATAGTTAATTGAGGGTGTGTATACAATTGATTCAAAGTTAACTGAGGGTGTGTATACAGTTCATTGTATACAATCTATAGTTAACTGAGGGTGTGTATACAGTTCATTGTATATAATCTATAGTTAACTGAGGGTGTGTATACAGTTGATTCAATACAATCTATAGTTAACTGAGGGTGTGTATACAGTTGATTATATACAATCTACAGTTAACTGAGGGTGTGTATACAGTTGATTCAATACAATCTATAGTTAACTGAGGGTGTGCATACAGTTGATTGTATACAATCTACAGTTAATTGAGTGTGAGTATACAATTGATTGTATACAATCTACAGTTAACTGAGGGTGTGTATACAGTTGATTGTATACAATCTATAGTTAACTGAGGGTGTATATACAGTTGATTGTATACAATCTATAGTTAACTGAGGGTGTGTATACAGTTGATTCAATACAATCTATAGTTAACTGAAGGTGTGTATACAGTTGATCGTATACAATCTATAGTTAACTGAGGGTGTGTATACAGTTGATTCAATACAATCTATAGTTAATTGAGGGTGTGTATACAATTGATTGTATACAGTCTATAGTTAATTGAGGGTGTGTATACAGTTGATTGTATACAATCTATAGTTAACTGAGGGTGTGCATACAGTTGATTGTATACAATCTACAGTTAATTGAGTGTGAGTATACAATTGATTGTATACAATCTACAGTTAACTGAGGGTGTGTATACAGTTGATTGTATACAATCTATAGTTAACTGAGGGTGTATATACAGTTGATTGTATACAATCTATAGTTAACTGAGGGTGTGTATACAGTTGATTCAATACAATCTATAGTTAACTGAGGGTGTGTATACAGTTGATTGTATACAATCTACAGTTAACTGAAGGTGTGTATACAGTTGATTCAATACAATCTATAATTAACTGAGGGTGTGTATACAGTTGATTGTATACAATCTATAGTTAACTGAGGGTGTGTATACAGTTGATTCAATACAATCTATAGTTAATTGAGGGTGTGTATACAATTGATTGCATACAATCTATAGTTAACTGAGGGTGTATATACAGTTGATTATATACAATCTATAGTTAACTGAGGGTGTGTATACAGTTGATTGTATATAATCTATAGTTAACTGAGGGTGTGTATACAGTTGATTGTATACAATCTATAGTTAACTGAGGGTGTGTATACAGTTGATTCAATACAATCTATAGTTAACTGAGGGTGTGTATACAGTTGATTGTATACAATCAACAGTTAACTGAGGGTGTGTATACAGTTGAATGTATACAATCTATAGTTAACTGAGGGTGTGTATACAGTTGATTGTATACGATCTATAGTTAACACAATCTGGTGTGTATACAGTCTAACTAAGGGTATATATACAGCTTAACTGAGAGTGTGTAAACAGTAACCAATTCTGACACCATAGTGGTTAAGATGAAAGACATTGGGGTGCAATATAACTCAAAAATGATGGATGAAGTCTGTCTTTCCAGTAGATTAACTTTCGTTTTAACTGTGACTTATTCACTTTGCAACCACAAGGACCTGTGTTCAATCCTATTGCGTAGTATTTTTGGCAGGTGTTATTTTCTATAACTTCAGGTTTTATCCATATATTGAGCAGTGTTTCTCAACCGGAGTTCCCCGAAACACTAGGGTTCTGCAAAAGGTTCCTGGGAGTTCCACAAGAAAGAGTGAGATAAACTAATGTTAATTTCATGATTGCAATATTACTATACATGCACAACATATTATTGGTTATTGTAACATTGTAATATAGACACCATCCTATCTAACCTATTATGTTATCAAAAAAAAAATATATATATATATATATATATATATATATATATATTTACCATGTGAACTATGATGAAAAAGTATGAGAAAGATATGGCACATAATATATTTTGGGGCAGGGGATCCTTCAGACATGTAATTTACTTTAAGGGTTACGCAAGGGTAAAAAGGTTGAGAAACACTGCTGTAGAGAGATCTACTGGATGGACTAGAAAAGGGACTTGTTTAAATGGGTGGAGGGGAAGGAGAAAGAGGAAAGAATAAGAATCAAGGATAAAGCAGCAGCAGTTGCAGACTTAATAGGGATATTGTTGAAGGACCCAGCTGTGTGCATAGGCATTATGCTTCCATAACATCAGCAATGTGCATACATAGTGTGTATGCACATTATGCTTTTGGAACTTCAGTCACAAAGTGCTAATTCAAATGATCCAGCTTTCACACATATTGTGTCATACTGACTCTGCCTGAAATTTGTTAAGGGTGCCCATGTCTACGGAATACTCAGACACACACACTTTACTTCAGAAGCAAGTAACTCATTTGATCCAACAACTGGATGCTCATTGATGACGACAATGACGACGACTACAAAGGCAACCACAATTGCTGCGACCACCACAGTATATTGGGTGAGGGTGCACAGTACTCCTCACAACCAATCTCCCATAATACAAGGGGGTGCTGAAAAGTTCCAGGTTTAGGGTAAAAGAAAATTAACAGGAGGATCAGTTAATTATGATTTTCTTCAATGTATTCCCCTCTCGGAGTCACACACTTATTGCAGTAATCTTTCAGTTTTTCTAAATCCTGTAAAAGAACTTGGAAGGTTGGGCCTCCAACCAGGTCTTTCATGACACCCTTAAATCCAGGAACTTTCCAGCCCCCTTGTGTATGTATGTATGTATGTATATATATATATATATATATATATATATATATATATATATATACACATACATACATTCTTTTACCCAAAGTCAGGAACTTATCAGCACACTATACATATACACACACATATGAGGGGGTGCTGATAAGTTCCTGACTTTGGGTAAAAGAAAATACAGGAGGATCAGTTAATTAATATTTTATTCAACATATTCCCCTCTCAGATTCACACAATATTGCAGCAATCCTTCAGATTTTCTAAGCTCCATAAAAAACTTGGAAGGTTGGGCATCCAACCAGGCCTTTCGCAATACCCTTAAAGCCAGGAGCTTTCCAGTACCATCTTGTATAAGTGGCAAAAGTCTCCACGTAAACTATAAAGCCAACATACTACTTCAATAATATATGAAAACAAATAAATCTGTACTTACCCCATGGAATTGCCATTTTGAATATTTCTATTAGTGGTTTTACGCTTTCAATATTTTCCACTTCTCTGCATAAGATATTGATTTAATTCAAATCTACAAAATAAAATCTTGATCATTGTCACTATTCTCCTCACTGTATCACCATTCACTTCACTAAGAAAAACATTCTACCACCATCTCCAACTCATCATCATCACCACTGCCACCACCACCAGCATCACCATCATTTTAACATCCCTTTTCCAAAAATTTGTGAAAAAAAAAAAATTTTACAAACATTTTTCGAAATTTTTTTCAGAATCATAATCTCCGTATTTTTCTGCATATTTTGAAAAAAAAAAAGGAAGTCTTGCCTGGTCCTGTGCTAACGAAATCATTGTGAGTAAGTTTAAGTAGACAGAAACGTGTGTGTGTGTATGTGTCACTATTCAGTAACCGCTGATGGTATATTTGCATACCTGTAACTTAGCGGTTTGCCAAAAATAAGACGATAGATTGAGTACAATTCTTAAAAAATAGGTAGTTGAGTCAATTTGATCAAGTAAATCTTTCAAGGCAATGCCCCCAGTATGGCCACATTCCAGAGACTGAAACAAGTAAAAGAATTAAAGAAAATGGATCTTGTCTATTTGGTTTTTACTTTTCAGTTCTTTCAATTTTATTCCGATTGATTTCAAATTTGGTGCATTGATGTAGTTATGTACGTTAATTATGAAAACGAAATTCATTTTTGCCAAGTAGAGCCACACAGTTCAGATTCTGAACGAATCCGGTTTCATTTAATAAAAATCTTTACTAAAACGACGAAGCAATCGAACAAACAAAAAAAATCAGCGTGTCTGTGCTCACTATTTCACTTTTCACATCAAATTTTGATATAATAGTAATTTATACACTCTGAAAGATATTTATAGAAAATTTCATTTAAAATTAATTGTTTTTCTGGAAGTTATGAGTAAAGAAAGTCGTCTTGTGTGAATATTCCGACTCCTCACTCCACCCTTGGAAAAATTGTTTAACCACATACTCCGATATAATCAGAATCTACACCATCTGAAGCATATTTGTAAAAAATTTCATTTTAAAATATCCATTTTTCTGGAAGTTATGAGGAAAAGGAAACAAAGTTGCTGGGGCACGCATCTGTAGGAATGCCTTATGTATAAACATATACTATATATGTAAACAAACATACAAACATATGTGTGTGTATATTTTAAGTGGAGATGCGCACCGTCAACCACATTCCATCGTCTATCCAGTGACAAGACCAATTCAAGACGGCTAGGGATACAATGGATGACCAAGGTGCCTTGCATGCTCGCAGACTCCGCCCAGACACACTATACATAACTAAACACACAAACTCGTAATTTAGTACGCAAATTGGCGAAAGTAAAAAAACGTACATTTTTATTAAAGTTTTGACAGAAGTATTGCATCAGTATTCGTCCGTATTACGTGTGCCCTCCACATCATTGTAGCCTTTTATATTTTAACTATTAATTCTGCTAACTTTATTACCTTCACAGTGGTTACCGTGTTACATACAAACTTAAAGCCAGAAACTGTAACTTATCACAAACTATAACAACACACGGAACTATTAACTTAACACATATACAAAGCTAAGCATAACATAAAATCAACGTGCGCGCAATTAACTAGTTTCGACGGAATCACTATTTTTAATATAAAGAAATTACTTCTGAAATGCTTCTAATGAATTGTCTGAAGAAAATTAAATTATTAACGAAGAATTTTTTAAAGCATTTTACTACGGTAAGTGCCAATTATTTTCCGACGCTTCATCGAGAAATCGCTGAAGGGACTTCGACGTAGCTGTTCGACCTTTAAACGTCATTCAAATCACACTCTTGGCTTAAATACAAAAAGTAGACATTAGATAGTATGAGCCCTACATAGCTCTAAATACGTAGAATGTTCTACCTAATTTTTTCTTTTAGCTTTTAGTGTAATCTCGCTGAATACTTACATGAGCAGAACTTTCTTAAACGTCTTCCGGGTGTGAAAACGAAAGTGATGTAACAAAATAAAAAAGCAAAGTTGAACTAAGGGAAATAAATTGACACATTTCCGAAAAATAAAATTTTAAGTAAAAACAGCACGTACGATTACAAAGTGCTCAAAACTTTTCAAAGTAATATGGGGCTATATTCAAAGGTCTTGTAGCCGCTTGTTATCAAACACATTTAGGGCGGAGGATTGACAGAATCATCAGAGAATTTGACAAAACGCTTAGCAGTATTCGTTTCGGCTCTTTACATTCTGAGTTCAAATCCTACTGAGGTCAGCTTTGCCTTTCGTCCTTTTGGCATCACTAAAACATTGTACCCGTTAAATACTGGAGTGTGTCGATATCGATTTATTGGCTCCTCCAAAATTTCAGGCCCGGAGCTCTTATTAGAAGTCATTATTAATATATGTTACCTTTTACGTGATGGGTGAGTTGTGCCTTTAATTCAAAGGGTCAGCCTTGTCATAATGTGTCACGCTGAATATCCCAGAGAACTACGTTAAGAGTACACGTGTCTGTGGAGTGCTCAGCCACTTGCACGTTAATTTCACGATCGGATCAACTGGAACCCTCGACGTTGTAAGCGACGGAGTGCCAACAACAAAGTTGGGAGTTTACTTTTGCCCCTGTGGGAAAAATCAGGAAATATGACCGTTATTCAATAATTATAAAGCATACATGTGACCGGTAATAAACTCACAGTAAAAAAAAATGTTACAGTAATAAAGTCACAATTTTGGCTAGGAATATAAGTCAATTAATTTATGGTGGCTGGAAATAAAGTCACAGAAAAAAAAGTCACAATTAGTTTATGGGATCCGGACAAAACCCCCTTGAACAAACCCCATAGTTTTCTTTACGCTTAGGGTGGTATAGATTCCGATTATATTAGGATTTGTTATGAAAAAATTTCCAGAAGTGGGGAGAGGAGTTTCAGAAAATTCACACAGATCAGTTTTGTTCCTTCTTAACTTTAGAAAAAAAAAATGGGCATTTTTAATGAAATTTTGGATGCGTTACCCTCCCCTACCACACACAAACTGAGATTTTGGAATTTTTTTTTTTCTCAGCGGATTCCTAGGCTTTCGATGACTGAGATTTCAGACTTGCAAAAAGTCACATTTTCAAAATTTTTAATTCCCCCACCCCCCAATGTTTTCGATTTTTAACTTTTTCCGAATTTTTTTTTTTTTCCAATCTACGTGGAAAAATACGGAAATTAACAATATGGCAAACAAAAAATTAATTGATTTCAAATTTTATATGAACTGATTTCAAATTTGATCCACACACCCCTCACCACCCAGCAAAAAAGGTGCGCGTTCGCAACAATCTCTTCCACTCACCAACAATGAACGGCTGAAACAAATGAAACAGCATGTTTTACATACCTGTTGTATATGTCAGTCTTGTTTTTTTTTTTTCACTTTAAAGGTAAACCATTCTCAAAGAAGCAAACACAATATTAAATAATTCTCCATCATACATCTACTAAAAACTTCAACATACTTCCAAAATTGATCCACACACCCCTTGCCACCCAGCAAAAAAGGGGTGCGTGTCGCAACAATCTCTAGAGCTCACTGAAAATGAACGGGTGAGGAAGTAATCCATAAGCTCCACTCATTTTTAGTTAGACGCGCGAAATAACAGCCAAATCTCAAGTTGTTTTTCTTTCTTTAATTATGTCAGGGGTTTTCAAACTTTTTGACCTGCGGACCCCTTTATATTTCAGGCTTTACCTTAAGGACCCCCTTATAAACGCTTATGAAATTTATTCATAAATATTTGCTTAAAATAACATTTTTACATTTGTTTATTTAACAGTATTTAACAAATAGGTTTATTGTCAATTAAAAGATTTCGATTAAAAACCATATATGAAATCAAATTGCCCATAAAAAGTATTTGCTGTTCACGGACCCCCTGTCTTGTCCTTGCGGACCACAGTTTGAAAACCACTGAATTATGTGATAAAACATGCTGTTTCACTTGTTTCAGCCGTTCCTATGCATGAAACTACATACATAAAACAAACCATACAAATCTACACATGCACTGACTCCAAATACTGTACATATACACACACAAATAACCTGTTGATGTTTTTGAAATTCCAATAAAGGAGCCTTGGATCTAGGCTACAAACTGACTCTTTCACTACTGGCAAGAAATCTTGAAATAAAACTGAATAATCACACACACAGTTGTCCACAAACCCATGTGTCAAAAAAAAAAACTTCTATATTAAATTGAAAGAATGGATATACTATTTTTAATAAAATACTATATTATATTTCGTTTTTGTATTTGGTTTGCAAGATTCTTTATGTGAATTCGTGTGTTGAAGCATATTTTGTGTCTGGGGAGAGTCGTTCTCTTTTAGTGCCTTATTAATTTAATACACTCACCTATTTCCACTCATTTATTTATTTTACTAAAATTTTCATTGCGACTTACAACCTTTTCAATAGTGAACAAAATTTTAGTAAAAATAAATGAATGTAGCTCGGTGAGCGTGCTAAATTAATAAGGCACTAAATGAGAATGTCTCTCCCTAGTCACAATAAAATACTATATTATAGGAGAGTATTGTAGTTTGCTTGAAGCATTGTGTATTGTTTGTAAAGAATAAAAAGTTTTGAATGGTACAACAATGCACTATAATACAAAAAATGGACTATATACCTGTTGTAATTTGGTTATCTATAGTCCGATGATATTTCGGAATTACAATTCCTTCTTCAGACATTCTTAGATGGAGAGACTCCATCTAAGAATATCTGAAGAAGGAATTGTAATTCCGAAATATCATCGGATTATAGATAACCAAACTGTTGTTGTTGGCACTCCGTCGCTTACGACGCCGAGGGTTCCAGTTGATCCGATTAACAGAACAACCTGCTCGTGAAATTAACGTGCAAGTGGCTGAGCACTCCACAGACACGTGTACCCGAAACGTAGTTCTCGGGGATATTCAGCGTGACACGGTGTGACAAGGCTGACCCTTTGAATTACAGGCACAACAGAAACAGGAAGTAAGAGTGAGAGAAAGTTGTGGTGAAAGAGTACAGCAGCATTCGCCACCATCCCCTGCCGGAGCCTCGTGGAGCTTTAGGTGTTTTCGCTCAATAAACACACACAACGCCCTGTCTGGGAATCGAAACCGCGATCCTATGAACGCGAGTTCGCTACCTTAACCACTAGGCCACAGATAACCAAATTGCAACAGGTACATAGTCCATTTTTTTGTATTATAGTGCACTGTTGTACCATTCAAAACTTTTTATACTATATTATAGTTTCATATTAGCCAATCAATTTCATACCAGGTGTTGAGAAAAACTCCATCAACTATCAGAAAAGTCTGAGGAAAGGAATGATAAGGCGTGGGCTCTTTGCCACTGGAGACCTGAAAGAGTCACATTCGGTTTGAAGCTTCTTATAGCTGTTTGTGATATTTCAGTTCAAAAGCTAAGGACAAAAAATTTAGTTTATTGAAGTTATACCCCTTGAACTGAGGGCAAAATAGACAACCACATTGTGAGATATATATATATATATATATATATACCTGTGGAATGGGATAAGCAGAACAGGATGAGGACAGGATTGGATAGGAGATGTAGGAGGAGGGTTAATTTTAAAATCGTGTGTGACCCTGAACTTGTGTGTGTGTGTGTGTGTGTGTGTATACTTTGATTAGATGTGTTGACTTCATGAAGAGATGGTTTCCTCCAAGGAAATACTCATTCAATACCTAGTATTTTGGGGTGAATTAATTTCCTTAAAATAATAGGTATATATATATAAATATATAGTTTATATTCATATAAAAGAATAGGAAAATGGAGATCGGTAAGTTAATTGTTTATTGTTAACAGTAAATTAATCATCAGCCCTTACATTCTTTTATACATTAACCAATCAGAATTAATTGACCAACATGGATCTATAGTAATTTCTGATGAGGTTACATGAGGGAGAATATATATTGTAAAGACAATGAACAAAAACAAAACAAAAAAGAGAAATGCTTAAAAAGTACAGAAAACAGTTTTAAAATTTTGGGACACTGGGCCTTCATCAGGAAAAGAGCATAACAGAAAAATAAAGGAGTGTGGATGAGGAAAAGTTGATGAGAAAAGAAGACAAAAAAAGCATGTGGGGCTAAGGGCCAGATGGAAATGCAGTTCTATAGGGAAGGGACAAAAAGGTAGGAAAGGGTAAGTGAGCATGTGCATTGAGATGAGCATAAGAGAGGGAGTAGTTTTTTGGGGTTTGTGTCTATGTATGTGTACAAGGAAAGGAGGTGGGAGTGAACATGAGTGTGAGGTAAAAGGAAAAGTGAAAGGAATGTGAAGGGGGAATACAAATGTATGTAGGGGTAAGGGTGTGAGATGTAATGTGGAAGAAAGTTATAAACAAGAGAAGAATAAGAGGGTACAATATATACACACACACACACCATCAGCAGCAGCAATGTTTTCACAATAGATTAGAAACAAAGAATACTGCTTGCATAACAGTGACACTCGTTTACAACTGTCATATAATGCCAAAGCAAGGAGACAGTAACATACACAAACATACTTACACACAGAGGAAATCACATATGCAGAGAAACATACGCACACATATACAAAAAGTTTCTTTCAGTTTTCATCTACCAAATCCACTCACAAGACTTTGGTGGGCCCAGACACTTGCTCAAGGTGCCACACAGTGGAACCAAAAACATTTGGTTGGGAAGCAAACTTATTACCACAGAACCACGCCTGTACCATTTTTCCCTATTCAAATAAATGCATTCTCAATTAATCTCATTCTTACCACAATCATGTTTACCATCTGTTAGATTCTCAGAAGATTTCTTCACATCATTTTTCCATTCCACTTAAGTCTCCTCTTTCACAATCCATGCCTAACATCCAATTCCCAAGATACCATCATATACCTGAGAAAGCTCAATTCATTTATCTTTCAGAATAATATCTCACTTCTTGCACAACATCATCTTCTTTTGACGGATGACCTAAGGTTTGATGGGGGGAGGAGAGGGTCAAACAATAATAATAATAATTACAACTATAGAACTAACATTCACCAACCTCTACCTTTTCATTAACATGCATATGGATGTCTTTTTTCTTCTATTTAACACAAATGTTACATTACTGTAGATTAGACCAGGTCTTTTCATTCTCTCTCTCTCTCTTTCTCATTCTCATTTTTTCTCATTCAGTCTCTCATGAGTGTATATGTGTGTATATATATATATATATATATATATATATATATATATATAGACATGCGTATAAATATATGTGTATACGGGGGGTGCTGAAAAGTTACTGGCTTTGAATGAAAAAAAATACCGGAAAATCAGTTAATTATGATTTTATTCAACATATTCCCCCTCTCAGATTCACACACTTATTGCAGCAATCCCGTTTTCTAAGCTCTGTAAAAGAAACTGGAAGGTTGGGCCTCCAACCAGACCTTTTCTAACACCCTTAAAGCCAGGAACTTTTCACCCACCCCCCTCATATATACATATGTCTATATACATATGTTAATGTTTGTTTTTATGTGTAGTTGTAATAAAACCAAATTTTACATTAATCTGAGGGATTACTCTATACTTTGGTAGAGTACAAATTTATTTTTAAAGAAGAATATTGTTGACAGCGATTTTGAAGTTTCAGCTAGTTAAGCCATCATTGATTGATGGATTAACTGGTCGAAACTTTGAAGTCACTATCAACACCATTCTTGTTTAAGAATAAACATACATATTTATATATATATATATATATATAAATATATAGGGATCAGCATGAGTTGCTTCACCAACATACTGAAAATTTAGAAATAGCAGTCAAAGAACTACTAATTCTAAACTATTTTCAGTATGTTGGTGAAGCAACTCATGCTGATCCCTATATATTTATAATTATAAATGTTTTTACCGATAAAGGTTTTTTTGCATACTGAACTACTTGGCAAAATTGTTAATTATTAATTTTATTAACTAATTGGCAATTCCCTGCCCTATATCTGTATATATATATATATATATATATATATATATATATACTTTATTTATTTAAAAGCAGCAGAAATATAACAAAAAAACTGTTACTCTGAGTTTCACGTTCCCATTCACGTGAAACTCAGAGTAACAGTTATTTTGTTATATTTCTGCTGCTTTTAAATAAAGCATATTACTCTACCTCTGGTATTTGAGTACTCCTTTTTCCACCTTGTTGCACATTTCATGTGCTTACTCCGGTATATATATATATATATATATATATATATGTTTCTAAACCAAAACTGTCCGACGAATGGGAACATGAAACTCTGAGTAGCAGTTTTTGTGATGTCTTTGCAGCTTTATCATTAAAGCATATTACTCTACCTCTGGTATTCGAGTACTATTTTCTCCACTTTATTTCTAATTTATGTGCTTACTCTAGTGTACTCACACCATGCAGCTTGCCCGAGGGCATTTATACATCTATATCTGCTAACGGTTATTTTTAATACTTTTCTCGCTGGATTGCATGTTTGTTTCTTTTTTTGTCATCTGTGATTTTATTTTTACAGAGATGTACTTGCATAGCAAGTGACCTGATCTGAGATCGTGTGCTGGAACGAAAACAATTGCAGCGTGGAAGGTGTTTATAAGCCATTTAAAATAACACACAAAAGCCGTCAGATTCACTTCAACATTTAAATTTAATTTATCAAAATATTTTCGTCGCTTTGAGACTGCGACCTGTTCAAGATATTTCCTCTGTGTAGCTGCTTTTCTCTCTACAAAACAGAAAGTTACATTGCAGAATAGTTATTTTAACGAGTTGTATTTATTCATTTATCACCCGACTAGATACATCTGCACTACCGGATGCTCCTGAACTAGTTGTTGAGTGCCCCACCCAAGAAGAATCGATACTAGTCACAAGTGGCAACTCAGTTTTCCAATGCATAAGGAAGATACGCATAGACACACACACGCATGTACACACACACACACACACAAACTCTCTTTTATGTATATGGAAGTGTCCCTGTCTGTCGTTCTCTCTGCCTGTCACTCATATTCCCTGTATGTTTATCTTTTCCTGTCTCTTCTCCTTCCCTGATATCAGCCACTCTCCTTATGCCACATTTCCCTGAACCTAACACTTTTGCACTCCTCTCATTTTATCATATAATGGCCCAACACCCATAGTAGGTCCATTATCGATTTTTATTGAAATCCAATTCGCCTATAACTGGACTGGATGTTAGTTCAACATGTATACAAGGTTTAGTGAAGATTAGTTCCCTGGTTTGGGCAGCAAGATAGTAACAGACAGACGGATGGACAGACAGACACACAGACAGACAGAAATTGCCATATATATATATATACACCCGTGCTAGCACTATCCCACTCATGCTAGTATGGAAGGCGAATGTTATATATATATATATATATCAGGAGTGGCTGTGTGGTAAGAAGCTTGCTAACCAACCACATGGTTCCAGGTTCAGTCCCACTGCATGGCACCTTGGGCAAGTATCTTCTACTATAGCCTCAGGCCAATGAAAGCCTTGTGAGTCAATTTGGTAGATGGAAACTGAAAGAAGCCTGTCGTGTGTGTGTGTGTGTGTATTTGCGTGTCTGTATTTGTCACCCCACCATCGCTTGACAACCAATGTTGATGTATTTACTTAGCATTTTGGCAAAAGAGACTGATAGAATAAGTACTAAGTTTATAAAGAATAAGTTCTGGGGTTGGTTTCTTCGACTAAAAGGGGGTGCTCCATCATGTCTGCAGTCAAATGACTGAAACAAGTA
>NC_142928.1:136390394-136410394 GCF_046866305.1 Octopus bimaculoides
GCTAATCAGACTGTTAATTATATTCATTGGATTTTTTTTTTAAATAAAACATTATTTTATCCTAAAAGCTAAATAAAATCTGGCTTGACTTTAAGAAAAACAGGTTCTGCTTTTGATTATGGAATAGTTCAAACACTTTATTACTTTGTTTCCTTTTGTTCTAAATAAGTGATAGTAAGCAGGCCAGAAGTACTTTTCCTCAGGCTTGTCGATTTATAAATATGTAGTTTATTGCAATTAGATATATCTATTATCCCCCCCCCCCACACACACACACACATACACACACATTTACTTGTGTGAAACAAAGCAACGAAAGAGCTTCTGCGTAGTCGTTCAACTTGCTAGACAAAAAAAAAACAAAAGAAAAAGTCAAACCATTGAAGAGTTATGAAAAAAGGAAGGTCAGAATTTCAATAATAATCCTGAGTAAGCTATACATTGCCAGAAAACCAGACAGGATGCTCATGGTTGGAATGCTTTAACCATAGGCCAAGTAATTGTGCACCAGCTAAATAGCAACAACTGATACATAATTATATAGGTACACAATGGTTTCATGGAATATAGTTATGTAATGTGTTACTGTGAATCTGATAAGAAAAAAAAACAAGACAAATGTTGAAAACTTGGCATTAGCCACAGCCATCACTATGTATGAGTGCAAGCATATCATCATCATCATCATTTGGTGTCTGTTTAACATACTGGCATGGGTTGGATGGTTTGACTGAAAACTAGTAAGCCAGGGAGCTGCACCAGGCTCTAGTCTGATTTGGCATGGTTTCTACAGCTTGTTGCCCTCCCTAATGTCAACCACTCTGAGAGTGTTGTGGCGGTTTTTTTTTATACATGCCACCAGCACAGGTGCCATTGCCCTGATACTGGCATCGGCCACAACTATAGTCTCACTTGGCTTGACAGGTCTACACAAGCATGGTATATCACCAAAGATTTTGGTCACCTGGCACTGGCTTCACGAGACCCAATGCTTGAACAGTGCATTTACATGCCACCAGCATGGGTGCCTGTCAGACGGCACTGGTATCAGCCACAACTATGATTTCACTCAGTTCAACAGGTCTTCACAAGCACAGCATATCGTCCAACATTTGAAGCGTGCTTTTAACATGCCAGTTACATGACACTGGCATCAGCCATGACAACATCTCAATGCATATATATGAATTTAAATATTAGAGACTCTATAAGATTTTTGGGGTCCACACAACAAAATAGTAATTTGGGGATCCACAATAGTATTTTAAGTGACCCTGATAAAATTTTGCTTTAAATGTATATATTAGTATTTATTGCAAGAAACAGTCAGGTTTCTTTCTCTGACATTTTACATAATTCAACCTATACATGTTAATAATGTGTGAAAAACAAAATAGGAATTTTGAAAGAAGTTTCTCTTAAACTAGATTTTAAACATCAAATGGCTAAGGGTGTCCACCAGAATAAAATAGTACGAGCGTGGCCTTTGCCAGTAAGACATCCAAGCGAGATCGTTGCCAGTGCTGATGGACTGGCTCCTGTGCTGGTGGCACATAAAATACACCATTTCGAGTGTGGCCATTGCCAGTACCCGCTTGACTGGCCCTCGTGCCGGTGGCACGTAAAAGCACCTGCTACGCTCTCGGAGTGGTTGGTGTTAGGAAGGGCATCCAGCTGTAGAAACCTACCCAAATCAGATTGGAGCCTGGTGTCGCCTCCTGGTCCACCAGTCCTCAGTTAAATCATCCAACCCATGCTAGCATGAAAAGTGGACGTTAAACGATGATGATGATGATAAAGAATCAAAGATTTAAAAAATCAAAGATAAAGTAATCAACGATAAAAAAAATGGATAAAAAACGGTTGAGAAACTCTTTGCTAAAGGGTTAATGTAGAGGCAAGGTGTTGCATCATCAGTAAGTAATACATTTATTACCTCTGCCTTAGTGAAGGTAGAGGTATTGTTTTCAGTTGTGTTTATGTTTGTTTGTTTGTCTGTGGACAAGATATCTTAAGAACCACTGGATGGATTTGAATGAAATTTTCAGGGATGCTTGGCCTCATGACTGGCATGAACTGATTAGATTTGGGGATTGATCTGGTACCGGACAAGGATCTGGATTATTTTTCCAGTTTTTCTACTTAATTTTTGAGAGTGGTTGGGTTCATTTTTAGCATTCTTGTTTGTGAGAGCAGTAGAGTTTATTTCAGATATTCTCATTTTAAAATTCATCTCTGGGTAATTGTTGGTGTTGCCTTGGCAGAGGTTTGCGCTCTCTGAGTGCTCTTATTTACAACAGATATGCATATAGACAACTGACCAGGTGGTTAGAGTGTTGGACTCACCATCATAAAATTGTGGGTTTGATTTCTGGATTGTGTCCTTAAGAAAGGCACCTAATTTTACAATGCTCCAATCAACTAAGCTGAAAATGAATACTAGCCCCAGTACTGGTGCAGCCTCTCTCCCTCCACCTTCCACTTCCTAGGTCAAGATTACAAGGGATGAGTAGAGGGTTTATGTCTGTTTCTGACTATATAGCCACTTATGGTACAAGCTGCCACTTCATACTTGTTTGTACATGATAGTTAAGCATGAGTGTGTCTGTGTGTGTTTTTACTGATGCATATTGGTGAAAAATGTAAACGTTGGTGAAAAAGTAAAACACTGGTACTTTGTACTTTTAAATAAAAGTACGATTTAATTTCGTATTTGTTTTGCACCATGCTGCATAGACAATCTTTTGTCACTCTCACTGAAATCAATGATTGGTTCATTGGAAGATTACTAACCAATGTAATTGTTGTTCACAGATTGCAATGTGAGTATACAAAATAAATAAATGAACAAGTACGAAAATGTATTAACAATGGATGCTATGTGTTGGTTGAACAAGTGCCAAAATTTAGGAGTTAATAAAATGCTGAGGACGCAAAAGAGGTGAAAAATAGATTTCTAGCTATGATGTAGGCTCAGGTATGGCTGTGTGGTTAAGAAGTTCACTTTGCAACCATATGGTTTCAGGTTCCATCCCACTGAGTGATGCCTTGGACAAGTGTCTTCTACTATAACCCCAGACCTACCAATGCCTTGTGACTGAATTTGGTAGACAGGATTCACATGGAAGCCTGTTGTGTATGTGCATGTGTGTTTGTGTGTGTGTGTGTGTGCATATATGTATATGTATGAGTGTGTGTGCGTGCATATATGTATGTGTGTGCATGTATGTATATATGTGCATGTATGTATATATGTGCATGTATGTATATATGTGCATGTATGTATATATGTGCATGTATGTATGTGTGTGTGCGTGCGTGTGTGAGCATGTGTGTGTGTATAAGTGTGGCCTAGTGGTTAGGCTGTTGCACTCATGATCGCCAGATCATGGGTTTGATTCCCTGAATAGGCAGCGCATTGTGTTCTTGAGCAAAACACTTCATTTCACATTGCTCTAGTCCCTCTTTGATCAAGGGGAGATTGTTGGCCTGCTTACCCTACCAGCAGGGTAGCGTCATTCGAAGGTTAATAAAAAATCCAGAAGTGCATTGTGACCAGCGATGCATAACAACATCTGATAGCCTGGTCAATCACGTGACATATCACGTGATCACATGATATAAGTATGTATATATGTATATATATGTGTGTGTGCATGTGTGCTTTTTTCTTTGTGTTTGCCCCACCACCATCACTTGACAAGTGGTGTTGGTTTGTTTACATCCCCGTAATTTTGCAGTTCAGCAACAGAGACCAACAGAATAAATATCAAAATTTTAAAAATAAATTATGTCATATGTAAACAAACATAAGTTTATGATTAAAGTAAACAAACAATTTTTTTTTTTTTTTGAAGCATTGAGATGTATTGTAAGATACAGAAATAAATTTATTTCTCAAATGCATGATAATGCTATAAATAGCGTGATCAGGATAAATTATCCATATAATGCAGAAAAATACGTTACCGGCCAGCCATGAGACTCGAACTCACATCTCTGTGATTACATGTCAAGTGTTTTACAATTAAACCAAACTGCCCAGCAACAAATTCTTCTGCAATTTTAGAACTTATAAATTTAGCTTCATAAGACGCAAACATTAAATTCTTGTTTTTGAAGCCCTGAAATGGATTGCTGATAGATTTTTCTGCTCTGTAAGGATTTTATCCTATATATGCTATTCTATCAGTATTTACACATTGAAAAATATATCTTTCTACTTGTTCTACAATACATTTCAGCGCTTCCAAAACAAACTTTTTTTGTTTATATATGACGTACTTTATATTATATCTGTGGAGGCACAATGGCCCAGTGGTTTGGGCAGCGGACTCGTGGTCATAGGATCGCGGTCTCGATTCCCAGACCGGGCGTTGTGAGTGTTTATTGAGCGAAAACACCTAAAGCTCCACGAGGCTCCGGCAGGGGATGGTGGCGAACCCTGTTGTACTCTTCCACCACAACTTTCTCTCACTCTTTCTTCCTGTTTCTGTTGTACTTGTATTTCAGAGGGTCAGCCTTGTCACACTGTGTCATGCTGAATATCCCCAAGAACTACGTTAAGGGTACATGTGTCTGTGGAGTGCTCAGCCACTTGCACGTTAATTTCACGTGCAGGCTGTTCCGTTGATCGGATGAACTGGAACCCTCAACGTCGTAAGCGATGGAGTGCCAACAACAATATTATATCTAGTGTTTCTGGATGACTTCATAAGTTCTAAAATTGCAGAAGAATTTTTCGGTAAAGTAGTTTAGCTTAATGGTAGAGGGTTTAATTCTTATGGCTGGTTGCTGATAGATTTTCTGCTCTGTAAGGATTTTATCCTACATATATATACTGTTCTATCACTATTTACGCGTTGAGAAATATATCTTTCTAGTTGTTCTTTAAAAAATAAGTACTGGGGACAAATTTTCAGTTAAACTCTTCAAGGCAGAGTCCCAACATCTTTTTATCTTTCACTTGTTTCAGCCATTAGACTGTGACCATGCTGGGGTACCATCTTGGGGAATTATAGTAAAACCAATCAACTCTGGTACTTATTTTTTAGCTTGGCACTTAGTCTATCAGTCTTTATTGCCGAATTGCTAAGTTATAGGGACATAAACACACCAACACCGTTTGTCAATCAGTGGTGAGAGACAAACACAAAGACACCCAAACCTCACATACATACACACACATGCGCCCACGTGTGTGTGTGTTTTTGTGTGTGTGTGTGCATATATATATATATATATATATATATATATATATATATATATATATATATATGTGTGTGTGTGTGTGTATGTATATGAATGACAGGCTTCTTTCGGTTTCCATCCACCAGACCCATCTCACAAGGCTTTGGTCAGCCCTAGGCTATAGTAGAAGACACTTGCCCATGATTGCACACAATGGAACTGAACCTGAAGCAATGTAGATGGGAAACAAACTTCCTACCACACAGCCATGCTTGTACCACAGTCCAATGACTGAAACAAGCTTAAAAATAAAAGATAAAAGAACAAGAATACAAAATAACAAAGAAGGAGGCTCAAGTGAAGAGAAGATGTAATAATTGCAGACCTATCCAACCCATATGTCACCATGAGAGCAAAACTAATAATCCTTTCTACTAAAGGTATAAGGCCTGGAATTTGTGGCATGGGGACTAGCTGATTACATCGACACCTGTGTTTCACTGGAACTTAATTTATCAACCCTCAAAAGGATGAAAGGCAAAGTCGACCTTGGTGGAATTTGAACTCAGAATGCAGCAGCAGATGAAATACTGCCAAGCATTTTGCCCAACATGCTAACAATTCTGCCAGCTTGCTGCCTTTATATTATTATTATTATTTTATGTTTGACTTTTGTTTTGCATTTGTACAAGTTGGATCCAAGTCTCACCCAGAGACCTCAAGAGACAACAAGTTAGAAGTTCATGTAGGTGTTATGCCTAGGGTACCATATATTTGGATTTGTACAGTTTTGTTCAAGTGAATGTTTAAGAAACCATAAGAAAATTATGTTTGCTTTAAAATTTGAGATCACATAGACAGTATTTTACGTAGGATATGGGCAGTTCCCATGAGCACTATCTTTTGAACTTCAGCCATTTTGGGGTTTCCTGGAATCTGATCTAGGTAGTAATCAGCCCGTTTCGCTGTCATTCCCAGGGCACCTATGACAATAGGTATTGTTTTTGTCTTCAGATTCCACATTTTGCTAATTTCTATTTCAAGATCTTTATATTTGCTCAGTTTTTGGTAGGTCTTGACAGATACGTTTATATCGATTGGGACAGTCATATCAATGAGGAGGCATGATTTTTGTCTGAAGTCTTTCAGTATGATGTCTGGCCTATTTGCGTCTATCTTTCTGTCAGTTTGAATGGTGAAGTTCCAGAGGAGTGCAATGTGATCATTTTCAAGTACTGGGGGTGGTTTGTGTTCCCACCAGTTTTTATCATGGGGCAAGTCCAGGTTTTTGCATATTACCCAGTGAATATATTGTGCAGCTCTATCATGCCTGTTGAGATACTCTGTAGGCGCAAGCAGACTGCACATGGAGACAACATGATCGATGGTCTCATTTTGTTGTTGGCATATACGACATAATGGGGAGCTGCCGTTCTTTAATATGTTGGCCTGGTAGTTCTTTGTAGGTAGGCATTGATCTTGGGCTGCTATGATAAACCCCTCTGTTTCTGATTTCAAGCCAGAGGCCATTAACCATTGGTGGGTAAGGGCTTTGTCAATATCTGCATTATTCGCTCTCTTTGGGTATTTGCCATTGAGAGGTTTTCCATACCATTTTTCAGTCATAATAGCTAAGGCAGCAATTTTAGCACGGGTTTTCAAGCGCTTAGCTTTTTCTGCAGGTGTTTCTAGTTCGTCTAATTCTTGAATTTGTTGCAATTGGAATTCACTTAGATATTCCTTTGCCTGTTTTGTTACTGAGTAAGATGCTTTCTTGCTTTCATATTTTAAGACAAGTTTTAGCATCCAGTCCTCAGAGTTTTTCAGATAGGTGTCTAGGCCAATTGTGGCTACCTTCATTGATAATGCCAGCTGTAAAAGTCCTCGGCCTCCTTCTTTTCTTGGCAGATAAAGACGTTCTATATCTGCCTTAGGGTGGTGCATTCTATGCATTGTCAACAGTTTTCGTATTTTTCTGTCAACATTACATATTTCAGTAATTGACCAGTTAACGATGTTAAAACTGTAAGTCACGACTGGTATGGCTAGAGCATTGATCGCTTCGATCCTGTTTCTCGCGTTCAGCTCTGTCTTCAGTATTGCTCTCACCCTGCGATAACATTCTCTTCTGATCCTTTCCCTCATCACTGAGTGCTTGATATTGTCCCCTTCAATTACCCCTAGGTATTTGTATTATTATTATTATTATTATTATTATTATTATTATTATTATTATTATTATTATTATAATAATAATAATAATAATAATAATAATCCTTTCTACTATAGGCAAAAAGCCTGGATTTTGTGGGGAGGGGCACAGCCAATCACATCAACCTCACTACTCAACTGGTACTTATTTTATCGACCCCCCGAAAGAATGAAAGGCAAAGTTGACCTCAACGGAATTTTGAAACTCAAAACATAGCGGCAGATGAAATACTGCAAAGCATTTTGCTTAGCGTGCTAACAATTCTGCCAGCTCCCCACCTTAGAGAACAAAATCTAATAATGACGGCTGGTAGTAATGATGATGATCAGGGAAGTGGAGTGGAGAATACTTTGTTATTTTAAACACTAATAAAATATGGATTGTAGACAGAATTTATATATAGCATCTTATATAATTCCTTGACTGATTTGCACTTATCTGATTGCTCAGAAGCAAACACCAAGAAGAGAGGGAAAGAAAAGTATACTTCATATATGTAAGTGTGTATGTATTTGTGTATGTACATTTGCGTGTGTGTGTGTGTGTGTGTGTGGTGTGCATGTGTGTGCATGTGTGTGTGGTCTTAGAATGATGCCATAATGCCATAATAGTTGGCATCAATACAAATACACGATGCAACAGATTCTAACAGGAATCTTTTGACTGGATTAATAATCTTTGGGTAATAAAGGGGAGTGTAACAAAAAAAAAAATTATCCCCTCCTCCTTTCTCTCTTTCTCTTTCTCTCTCTGTCTCTGTGTCTTTCTATCTGTATGTCTCTCTCTCTCTCTCTCTCTGTCTCTCTCTCTCTCTGTCTCTCTGTCTCTCTGTCTCACCCTTCTCTCTTGTTTAACCCAGTCTTGGAGATTACATGCTGCAATAAAATAAAAGACTTATAAACCCTGTTTTCTCTCCTTTTTGAGACTTACCATTCTTATTATATCTTCTCATTCATTATCACACCTCCATTCGTCACCACCACCACTTCCACCACCACCATCACCAATCACCACCACCATCACTTCCACCACAGCTGTCACTGCCACCACCACCACCACCATCACATACACAGTCAGAGTCACCTCATCTCTCATTCTTAATAAAATATTCTGAACGCTTCCTTTCCCTTACACTACATTAATATATGTAGATGAATGCAAAGAAATCTTTTATTATCATTATTATTGTTGTTATTATTATTATTATTGTTGTTATTATTATTATTATTACTTTACTTTTGTAGCACAATCTCCTTTCTAATATAGTTACTTGGTCAACCTTTTACTTTCACACTCACGTTCATACTTCTCTTCCTCCACTCTCTCTCTCTTTTTCTCTCTCTCTCTCTCTTTCACTTTCTCCCAGTGTGTGTGTGTGTGTGTCTCTCTCTCTTTCTCTCTCTCACACACACACCAATATATGTAGATTAATGCAATTACAAATAGCTTCCAAGAAACCAAACACATACATGTATACATACATACATATGTATTATGAACACATTATAATGCAGAAACACACACCTTACAAATGCATAAATACACATCATATATATGTGTGTGTGTGTATGTATATACACACACACACGCATACATATAGGCACAGTAGTGGATGTGTGATAAGTAGCTTGGTTACCAACCACATGGTTCCAGGTTCAGTCCCAATGTGCGGCACCAAGTGTCTTCTATCAAAGCCTTGTGAGTGGATTTGGTGGACGGAAACTGAAAAGAAGCCCATCGTATATGTGTGTGTGTGTGTGTGTGTGTGTGTGTGTGTGTCTGTCTGTCTGTCTGTCTGTTTGTGTTCGTCCCACCACCATTGCTTGACAACTGATGTTGGTGTGTTTATGTCCCCATAACTTAGCGGTTTGGCATAAGAGAGCAGTAAAATAAGTACTAAGCTTACAAAGAATAAGTACTGGGGTCGATTTGTTCAACTAAAGGCGGTGCTCCAGCATGGCCACAGTCAAATGACTGAAACAAGTAAAAGAACAAAAGAATACATTAAACATAAACACAGAAACACACACTGTGAACACGCGTAGAAACAAACACATAAACACACACACACATACACACATTATAAACTCACAAATGTACACATTATAAATACACAAACACATCCAAATGACAGGAAAAAAAATAAATAAATAAAAACATTCCTAATTGTCACATTTAATCTACACTAAGCTAATCTATTTACATATCTTATATCAACATGAGAAGAACTAATTTCTGCAGTGGCTTTAGTCACTGTTGCCTGCTAATGTACCAGAAACATATATCATTTTACTCCATTCATTATGAAATGAGAGAAGACAAAATGTAGGTTATGAAAGTCCATTGAAGCATGACATTATAGATTTTTTCAGTAAAAGAAGAAAATAAGCAGATTTTTATTCGATTCAGAGCGATACATTATTCTTTTTCATAGTTTGTGAGCAAATACTTGCTGATAGATATATATATACCCTTTTACTGGTTTCAGCCAATGAAGTGTGAATGTGAATGTGGCCATGCTGAAACATGTCCTGTAAGGAATTTTTAGTCCATCATACCGAGTTCCTGCCATCTCCCGTTGATTGTTCTATTGCTTTCTAATCAGTAAATGGCAAAGTTATATTTCTATGAAAAAAAAAAAAAAAACCAGTTCAACACGCATACAATATGTATATGTATGTATGTATGTATGTATGTATGTATGTATGTATATATATATATATATATATATATATATATATATACACACACACATACACATATATATATATTCATATCTGTATGTGTGTGTGAAACAGTTCTAGAAGTGCTGTTTTATGTATATACTTATCTATGTGTGTATATATATATATATATGGGAGAATATACAAATAATAACAACAGACGAGGACAGGTGGTGTAAATAACAAAAGTATATATTAGTATGACGCTCGGGAATACGGAAAGTCTTTGACGTTTCGAGCTACGCTCTTCAACAGAAAGAATACGGAGACAAGGAGAATTAGGAACATCCAGAGTACAAAGAGACGGTAGGTGAAGGAAAGTAAGGTAAAAACGGATGATAAAGGAGGTTTACAAAAGTGGAAAAGTTCAAAAGTTTTTTAGACGTCGTGGTATATTATATATTATTTTATTTAAAAGAGTTCCAACTCTGTCTGTTTTTTATGTTTTATTTATATTCTTGTAAAATTAATGTGGGATATACAATATGGAATATATAATCTATATATATAAAAATGAGAATGTCTGTCTGTCTGTCTGTCTGTGTGAATCCCTAAAACTCGAGAACTACGCAACCAATTTCATTCAAATTTTACACATGCCTTACTTAGGGTTCCAGTTGTGTTTTAGTCAAAAAAAATTATTAACTTCTTGCAGAGTTCGAGCACACGGCAACATAATATCTCCTCCACTATTTAAGTATTACGTGTCAAAAGTGAAACAAAAACACTCATGTCAAATACTTTCACTTTAAAAATGAAACTATTCCACTAACTGAAACAATCACATTTCGATACTGTAGTGACAGATACTTTCACAGAGAGAGAAAGAGAGAAAGAGAGAAAGAGAGAGACAGAAAGAGAGAGACAGAAAGAGAGAGACAGAAAGAGAGAGACAGAAAGAGAGAGACAGAAAGAGAGAGACAGAAAGAGAGAGAGAGAGAGAGAGAGAGATGTATATGTATACATATACATGTATATGTACACCATTTCGATACTGTAATGACAGATACTTTCAGAGAGAGAGAGAGAGAAAGAGAGAAAGAGAGAGAGAGAAAGATAGAGAGAGAGAGAGATGTATATGTATACATATAGATGTACACGTATATGTATATATATATAGATCTATACATACATGTATATGTATACATATGTGTAGATGTATATATATATAGAGATGTACATGTAATATGTACACATATATACATATATACATGCATACAGATATCTATACATATATACACCCATCACACACACATACACATGCACACAAACACACACATTAGTCATTTGTTTTCTTATCCAAAACTACGTCAAAAGTACTGAATGGATCTTTATGAAATTTGGAAATTATATTCTTTGCATAAAGGCCATAACTCCCATGAAAATTCATATATTTTTGATGTTGATGAAATTTTAACCCGAACATAACAGATGAGCATTATTTAGAAAATGATGTCACACGTTATCGAGGCTACCATTCTTTCTGGATGTGCAAAAGGGGATGACGTCTTTATTCCAAGAATTCCTCTTACTCCATCAGGAGCAGACATTCCTTTTACATTCAGAAGACTACAATTCCCCCTTCGTGTGACTTTTGCCATGTCCATAAACAAATATCAGGGTCAAACACTGTCTGTAGCTGGTCTTCTCTTGGAAGAGCCCTGCTTCTCACATGGACAACTGTATGTTGGCTGCTCAAGAGTGGGCAGCAACAAAAAACCTATTTGTATATGCTCCACAAGGGAAAACAAGGAACATAGTTTACAATGAGGTGTTATAATCACAACAGCAAGAAAGTATGTACATGATCACCTTCTTTTACGAAACTTCATTGACTTTCATATATTTATATTGATATACATATATATACGTGTGTTTGGGTGCGTGTGTGTATATACATCTCTATATATAAAGATGATGCGTAGTCTAGACGGCGTTTTTAGATTTCATTATTCTCTTTAACCCGGGCAACGCCGGGTATTTCTGCTAGTATACCATAAAGCTAAATTTCCCTGGGATCTGACAATACACCATAAAGCTAAATCCTTAAAGGACTGGAAACCTAAGATAATCCCATAAACCGGCCTTCCCCATTTTTAATATATACTGCTCTATGTCTTAGAGTGTGTTTCTTCTTTCAGATTTATGTTTTTTACAAACGATATATATAACAGCATGTCTAAGGACTTTCGAGCGAGATCGTTGCCAGTGCCCCTGGACTGGCTCTTGTGCGGGTGGCACATAAAATACACCATTTTGAGCGTGGCCGTTGCCAGTACCACCTGACTGGCCTTCGTGCTGGTGGCACGTAAAAGCACCCTCTACACTCTCTGAGTGGTTGGCGTTAGGAAGGGCATCCAGCTGTAGAAACTCTGCCAAATCAGATTGGAGCCTGGTATAGCCATCTGGTTTCACCAGTCCTCAGTCAAATCGTCCAACACATGCTAGCATGGAAAGCGGACGTTAAACGACGATGATGATGATGATGATATATATATATATATATGTGTGTGTGTGTGTGTGTGTGTGTGTGTGTGTCTTCTTATCTGTGTTTGTTGCCCCATCACCATTTGACAACTGGTGCTAGTTTGTTTACGTCCCCGTAACTTAGCAGTTTGGCAAAAGATAGAATAAATACCAAGCTTATCTGTTCAACTAAAAGCCTTTGAGACAGTGCTCCAGCATGACCACAGTCAAATGATTGAAACATAAAAGATTAAAAGAATAGCCACTAGGTTTTGGATTCAGTCCCACTGATCTTATGAGTGAATTTGGGAGACAGAAAAGGAAAGAAGTCTGCCATATATGCATGTGTGTGTATGTGAGTGGTGTGGTTCTGTGAGTGGTGTGTGTGTGTGTGTGGGAGTGGTATGTATGTGCATGAGTGGTGTGCATGTGCGTAAGTAGTGTGTGTGTGTGAATGGTGTGTGTGCGTGTGTGTGTGAGTGAGTGGTGTATGTGTGTGTGAGTGCATAAAAGAATGATTCTGTATAAACTGTGCAGCAGTGTTTGTGAACCACAAGATATCTTGAGTCTTATAAGAAGTGGGAGACTGAGGCATTGCAAAATCTATTTCATGCAAGATGAGTAAAGGCTAAAATCAAAAAATCAAATCCTTTAAACCTTTAGCATTCAGATTTCTCTGTTAAATGTAATGCTTGTTTATTCATGTTTTGAATTACCATATTTTAATGTGTATAAGGAACCCCCTAATTTTTTGGACTTAAAATTTAGAAAAAAGATTTTGCAAGGGATTATAATACTATCTATTATAATACTATACTCTTTACTCTTTTACTCTTTTACTTGTTTCAGTCATTTGACTGCGGCCATGCTGGAGTACCGCCTTTAGTCTAGAAAATCGACCCCAGGACTTATTCTTTGTAAGCCTAGTACTTATTCTATCAGTCTCTTTTTGCCGACCCCTAAGTTACGTGGACGTAAACACACCAGCATCGGTTGTCAAGCGATGGTGGGGGGACAAACACAGACACACAAACACACATACATATATATATATATATATATATATATATATATATATATACATATATACGACGGGCTTCTTTCAGTTTCCGTCTACCAAATCCACTCACAAGGCTTTGGTTGGCCTGAGGCTATAGTAGAAGACACTTGCCCAAGGTGCCACGCAGTGGGACTGAACCCGGAACCATGTGGTTGGTAAGCAAGCTACTTACCACACAGCCACTCCTGCTCAATTTTTGACAAAAAAGGGTTATTTATACACGTTAAAACACTGTAATCGTGCATTATCTTATAGCTTTGAGATTTCAATGTTGTGATTGCTTATTTTTAGAATGACATTGTAGAGTTAGTGTGAGAGGCCTGATCTGGCCAGTTTGAACATAAAACAGGTAGAATATTTAAACCATTGTTGGCTAGTAGCTGGTTGTTATTATTTCTGTTTGGCCTCAGGTCAGATCTGGTCCAGCAGACCTATAAACAAAAGTATTCTAGCCTGAGCATTCCCTTGTTTTCTTTTTTGCATTCTATTTTTGGTTACAGTCTAGGATTACATCATCTTTTACTTGGACTGTGATCATGCTGGAGCACAATCTTAAAGGGTTTTAGTCAACTGAATTGCCCTCCTCCTCCAGTATTATTTTGTAAAGCCTGGTACTTCTTTTATCAGTCTCTTTTACTAAACTGCTAAGTTATGGGGACGTAAACTGACACTGGTTGTCAAGTGGTGGTGGGTGACAAACAAAAACACACACATATATATGTGACAGGCTTCTTTCAGTTTCTGTCTATCAAATATACTCACAAGGCTTTGGTTGGCCTTGGGTCATAGAAGACATTTGCCCAAGGAGACATGCAGTGGGACTGAACCTGGAACCATGTAGTTGAGAAGCAAACTTCTTACCACACAGCCAAACCTGTGCCTGTATCTAGGATTACATTATAACAAAGTGTTTTTTTCTTTAAGTTGCTATTTCTTTGAGTTTGAGCTCGTTGTTTTGAATAACAAATTGTTAAAACTGATGCTAAAGTTATTTACTCCGTGGGTCAATCATTGTACAAGGTGAGCATTTTTACTATTTTTTTTTGCCATTTACCATCTCTTAAGTGACCTGTCAGCTCTGTAGAGATGGGCAAGCACCTAATAACCTGTTTTTCGTTCTTGGTTGCAGCAGTCTCACTTCATTTTATTTATCTACTTTATATTGCAATTGGTAAATAATACCACCATGAATTTCTAATAGACCGATCGCTGGTTTACTGCATTTCTGACAGTAAGTATGACGAGGGAGTGTCAGTAAATCAGTGCAGAACAAATATTGCAAGGGTCTTCATTCATAAAAAACTTATCTTTCATTTTCTCACTGATGTTTACACCCCACACTGAAAGACACACACGCACACACATGCATGCACACACAGATGCGCATGCTTGCATGCAAGTGCATACATGTGCATAAGTTTATGCACATTTCTGTCTGCCAAATTCCACCCACAAGGCTACAGTAGAAGACACTTACCCAAAGTGCTAAACACCTTGTAGAATCTCATTTCCCTTCTTCTGCAAGTCTGAAACTGTGTGCTTATCTAAGAAATCAATACTATAAATAATCAATACTTTGAACCAATCAATATCACAAGACAGTAAATATGGATAGTCACTAGAACTGGTAGATTAGTGGGTGTCTGTGCCGACATTAATCAGATTGGAAATTAGAGCAAAAGAAGTGTACAACAGTATTTTGTGAGACAAAGTAGTTACTGGGAAGTGTGAGAGAAATAATGTGTGTGTGTGTGTGTGCGTGTGTGTGCATGCGTGCGTGCGTGTGTGTGTGTGTGTGTGTGAATGGCAAAGGACCATGCTGATTGGCAATGTGGAACTGCTGGATAAGACCTGACCACCCATGCAAACTTGGCAAAATATGTTAAAATGGAGGAAGGAACAGTGATGAAGGCCAGAATATATTATGTCTACAACTAGACTTTTCGCCAATTTCATCGTTTATTTCATCATTATTTATTTTTTTTTTTTAATGTTTCCACTACTAAGTCACCATCATACATATTCACTAACTTCTCGTCTCTGTCATTCCTTCTGCTCACTGTACCATACCAACCGTGAAATGAAAGAAAACCTTAGATCAGTCCATGCACAATCTCCTCCTGCTATCACCACTCATATCCTGCTACTTCTCAAATCATCCCAAATCATGTTATTTGAGTAAGTAAGATTACGGTAGCCCTTTTAGCATTGAATCACACCCTACCTTTACCTCTATGTACCGCTTCTCAACTCCCTGCCACCCTTCGGTTGTTCTCTCACAAGCTAACATTACCTTTCTATGCTGCTAACCTCCATCCCTTTTCCCTTGGCGTCTCTTTATTGATCTTTCTCTCTCTCTCTCTCTCTCTCTCACACACACACACACACACACATTCTCTCTTTATCTCATTCACACTCTCTTACCAGCAAACATGTAATTGCCTTGGTGCCTCTCTCCCATCATGTTGCCTGAAGGAATGCAAGTTGCATCAGATTTGGTGGAATCCAGTACACCCCCATTCTCACTTCCTCTCTCTCTTTCTCTCTCTCTCTTTCTCTTTCTCTCTCTCTCTTTCTCTTTCACTCTTTCTCTCTCTCTCTCTCTCTCTCTCTCTCTCTCTCTTTCTCTCTATCTCTCTCTCTCTCTCTCTCTCTCTCCTCTCTCTCTCTCTCTCTCTCTCTCTCTCTCTCTCTCTCTCCACCCCAACAAACATGTTGCTTAACTCTACTTCTCTTCCATTGGGTCACTTCTTTATTGACATCCCTCTAATAATTTCCGCCCTGATAACCACCACTTCCTCTCTACCATGTCACTCATAACTGACCTCGATCACACATATGCTAACACTGACCATTTTTAAAGCTATCCCTCACTTGCTCTGTCTGTCTGTCTCTCTCTCTCTCTCTCTCACACACACACACACACACTATACTATGCTATTACCATCTCTCATTACACCTTGTCATTACTGTCACTTGCACTGTCTCTGCCATATCACGTTCCATCCACACAGTCATCTGATCACCCTACTGCCAACTCCTTTACTATCATATCCTTTTCTGCCCACCCACCTTTGTTTATCTTCTGCTGTCAATCCTCTGTCTTCCTTAATCTATTGACCGTGTTGCCCCAAACAGAGATAACATACAGATCCTTTTTTCTGGTGTCATGATAAAATGCACCCAGTTCACTCTGTAAAATGATTGGCAGATGAGTAGAGACAGCATATAGCTCAGAGAGGACCCCTCAGTTCTCTCCTCTCAAAAACATGACAGCCTCTCTAGCATTTGTGTTATTAGTTGCATCCAGTATACTGTGAAGTAAGTTGGCATTAGGAAGAGCATCCAACTATAGAATTTGTACCAAAACAAAATGTATGAGAATTATGTGATCTCCCAACCCATTTCAAGGGAAACAGATGTAAAATGATGATGATGATGTCTCCAGGAGACACAAGTCGTAAAACGACTTAAGTCGTGTCTCCTGGAGCCAATTAACGATGTAGGATGAGGTATGCCTGCATATATATAATGAAATTATATTGTACCCTGGTGAATATTGTACATCATCAATCATATTTCTACTTACTGATAAAACAGAATTCAAGTAAAAAACTCACAGGAAAAAATGTCAATGTAATAAAGTCACAGGGGTTAATTGTGACTTTTTTCCTGTGACTTTATTACTGGCCACTATAAATAAATTGTGAAATTTTTTCCTAGCCAAAATTGTGACTTTATTACTGTGACTTTTTTTCCTGTGACTTTATTACCGGTTTACCGGTGGTCCACCCCTAGCGACGCTTTTATGAGGGGTAACACTGTTGGGTTTGTTGCATAAGCTTGTATAGAATGTGGGATCGGGGGGGGGGGGGGCGCTGTAAACCCAGTGGCTGTCTCTGGTGGCACACATTCTTGCTACATAACTACACTCAGGTTTAAGAATTATCACAAGGCAAAAATTACCATTTTGTAAGCCATTCGTGATTTTGATCCTCGTTAATAACTAACTTCATATATATATATATATATATATATATATATATATATATATATATATAAACTATTTGTAGGCTTGTATTTTCTAAAATATTAGGTTGTCAGATAAATTCGTTTGTTTTTTCCTAGTTGGCACTCCATATGTCTAAAAAGAAATAAATTTTATTCAAATTTGAAGAGACAGTATACAAAAAAAAAAAATATTTAACACTACAATAAAAATATTTTTCGTGTCAATTCAAATAACATTGGAAAGGATTCTAAAAAACCGCAAAACGAATGAATTTATCTGACAACCCAGTACATTTTCTTTTTGCCTTTGTGTAATTTAAACTTAAGTTATCCATATTTCATTCTAGTTATTTACATTCAGGGTGAAACTTTAAAAAGTACAAAGTAATAAAAACAACATTTAGCATTTATTACATCTGGAAGTTTCTAACCATAAGTTGTTTTAGTAAGTGGATTTATATGCCTTAGGAAACTAAATATGGCGATTTTTCTGATGTTGAAGACTGTCACTCGGCACACAGGGTTGTTGAACTTGCTAGAAACAGCAGCCAAGCCACTCTTGTATGAGACCCTCCTATCTTAAAAAGTGAAGGGCACATTAGGAAAGTAGTCTTGGATATATTGTATTTGAAAACAAGAAAAAAAAAAAGATGCTATAATCACGGCTATATTTGTTTTTGCTTAGTGCTGACCCTAGACTAAATGACAAGTACATCCCACAGTAGTAATAAACACACACACACACTACATATATTTTATGTTCTATTTTAATTGGCAGAAGTTACAAAGTGTCTCAAAGACCGAGAGTTTCGTGATGTCGTTTGTTAAGTACCATGTACATAAGTATCGTGTATGTATATATGTTTTTAGTCCTAGTTTTTCCTCTTTGTATTACCAAATCTGTATACACACACGAGCTGACGAGTCTTTCCGCAGAGGCTTGACCTGCTAGAGTTAGCAGCCAAATCTTACACCACACTCTACAGTCTTTGGGGGAAAAAAATGAAATGTTACAGAGAATAGCGACTACGCTGTATAAGAAAGAAAGAAAGGAAAGAAGAAAAATGGAAGAAAGAAAGAAAGAAAGAAAGAAAGAAAGAAAAGAAGAAAGAAAGAAAGAAAAAAAAGAAAGAAAGAAAGAAATTCGAGTAATGGTCATTACTGGAATCATTTTCTTTTTTGTCAAAGCTGGTTGACCTGCAACTAAACAACAACAGCAGTCTACAATCAAATAAATAAATAAATATAATTAACAAAGTAAAAAGGAAAAAGAAAACGAAAAAAACAGGGGTTGCAGAAATCCGAAACTGAAAATAGAGCTTGCGTTTGATGTCGATTTCGAGTTTGTACTTTTAGAATGAGGTCGTTGATGGGAAGGGTGGCTTTAAAATGGGAGCCAGACATGAATGACTGACTGCTTAGAGATCCCCCACTTCACACTTAATAACGCACAAGCATGCTTTAGTCAGTAAATGATCTGTTAACGATAGAGGGGAAACTGGGGACGGAGAGTTGTTTGTTTGTTGTTTTATCTCTCTGCCATTTCATTCTTTTGCTTTGTTTATTCAATTGTTTGTTTTCCAGTCTTGAATTCTGAATACAATAACTGCCCCAAAATACATCGAGTTTGTTCTTTTAAAACTACCATAAAATAGCATAACAGTTTCTCATAAAATATATAGTTTTTATTACAATTCATAATTATGAAATAATATCTATAATAGAAAATGATCCATTCCGTTGACATTGCAGTAAATAGTTCCAGAGTATATTATTATAATTAAATAATTTCGAAATATATCGCTACATGTGTGTGTGTGTATGTCTAAAGGCATACACACACGCATTTTACATTATATATATATAATTATTATTATTATCATTATTATTATTATTATTTTATATACATATATAAATATAAATTCTTGACAATGACATGTCTGAAGCAACATGGTTTAGTCACACAGGATGAAGAATTTACAGAGAGAAGTCTGAAAATCAGTAACCGTGAGTCTATGGATTAAACGTGTGTGTGTGTGTGCTCTAGAAAATATATATAGGACAGTATGAAATTATATATTAAGTAGAAGTTATACTAGACATATAAAAAGCTATGTAGTAGATCATAACTCTAAAAATGCCATTCCTGTCAATATTTGAGAGTTATGGAAAAATAATGTGGATAAAATCTGCAGAAGAATCGGTAAAATTGTGGACCCCGCCCCTTCATCGAAAAAAAAAGAAAAAAGAAAGAAGGAACTATTTATAAATTTCAAGAACCATATGGAAAGCATTTTGATTACATCAGAAATACCAACTGATAATATATCAGTATATA